>NW_028318862.1:1440625-1743437 GCF_062004578.1 Staurois parvus
AGGTTGCTACAGGCATGTCCGTCGAAGGCTACTTTTTTAGAACTTTTGCAAATTAAGCACAACAAATAAAGATGTATTTGATATTAGCTGTATAAATGTGATTTAAAAAGTTCCCTTCCGGCCAATAGCAAAATGACAACCGAGCATGACTTTCTTAGATCCGGGTGGGCGTCATATTACGTCCACCCAGATTGCCACCTTGTGCGTGCCCGTGGGGGAAGCGCTGTGGTGAGATGTGTCCGATCTGTTTACCAGCCTGTTATCGGTCCCATGTGACCACTGTGACCAATCACAGCTGGTCACATGGCAATTGTAAACAATGGATGGCTTCCTTTCATGCCATCCACTGTATACAATTGTGTTGCTAGCTGTGATTGGTCACAGTGATCACATGGTACAGACTAGGCCAGTCACAGCCCACACGTGTCATGTGATTATCTGTGGCCAATCACAGCTAATCACAACAATCAACACTGAATGAATCGATTTCATTCAGTTAAATACTTGCCTATAGCAGTGAAATTCACTGTTATAGGCAATCATAATGTGAAAGAAAAAAAATATACTGATCACTTCCCCATAGTAGAACAATGTTACTATGGTAACATTATATTACACTGGTCAGAGTGTTTTATAAAAAAAAAAAAATCATAAAAAAATTAAAGTAATAAAAAATTTAAAAATATATATACAGTATTTTTTTTTTTTTCATACTGTCACCAGTCAGTGTTCCTGATCACCACCACACCAGTTATATGATGATGCTTCACTGCACTGGTGAAAGTATGTAAAAAAAATGTGAATTTTTCTTTATTATTTATTTTTTTATTTCTTAATTATGACAAAAAAATTGCAACTTCGAAAAACTCACCATGCCTCTTACTACATGCCGCAGACTTGATTTTCAGATATATACACTATAATTTGTAGATGCTATAACTTTCCTACAGACTAAACAATATACACTAATTTGGGATATTTTCATTAAAGAAATTTAACAGTATACATTTCTACCTACATTTATGAAGAACAATTATTTATTTGCAAAATTTTAGAGCATAAACAAATAAAAATGTTTTTTTTCAAAATTTTCGGTCTTTCTTCGTTTATTTAACAAAAAAACCCAGTGGTGATTAAATACCACCAAAAGAAAGTTCTAGTTGTGTGAACAAAATGATAAAAATTAAGTTTGGTTACAATGTTGCATGACTGCACAATTGTTACTCAAATCATGAGAGCGCTGAAAGCTGGAAATTGGCCTGGGTAGGAAGGGGCTAAAAGTATTGAAGTGGTTAAACTTTTGCTTTTGCAAGAGTAATCCTGTAGTGTTGTATTTAAATTAACCTCCTCGGCGGTCTGATTATTTCCGATTTTTGTGCTGAAAGCGGTACCATTTTTTTGCATGGAAATATGTAGTTTTTTATTGTAGGCTGTAATTTTTAGGAATAACTCACTGAAATCTGTCCGAACAAGAGTCTATTAAACATCCCGGGTATGATAAAATTTGAAACACGAAATCATAAATTATAATTTAATAAATAATCATAAAAAATAATAATATAATAATAATAAATTTAATTCAATAATATAATCAAACCAAAAACACTGAAATTTGAAACACAGAGGCAAATTCGCACATCACTGAGCAAAGTCGCAGAATCGTTTTCAGTGTCTGATGACGAATTTCCCCCACGAATCATTATCACTCAATTCTGCAAGTGGTTCTGATTTACTATCGCTGTTCTCTAGCCGGTCTAAAACCGCTTTTGACGTAAAGGGACGCTTTTTGGACGCCATGGACGTTTCTCAGTTTCCAGGCAGAAAGAACAGTAAAAATGCAGGCAGGGCGCAGGACAAAGCACTCGGGACAAAATATATGTGAAATGTATTGAAACAGCAATATTTTACTATATAATAATCATTTTAAAAAAAATTACATTTTTTAAAAATTTCAAATTTGCTGCCGGTTCCGGCGCCCGTACGTCCCAACGTCACAGGGACCGGAACACGGAAGCCGGATGCCGGCATCGGCCGGAGGAGATGGCCGGGGACGCTGCAGGGGACACATCGCGGGAGCGAAGGACAAGGTAAGTGCTGCAGGGACTCCCTGAGCAACGCCGCATGGTAAGCCCGAGTGTAGCTCGGGGTTACCGCTTTTGGTACTCAAATTTTACCCCGAGCTACACTCGGGAATACCGCTAAGGAGGTTAAGGCTCCATTCACACTAAACTTGAGGGTTTTTCAGGCATTTTTTCAAGCGTTTTTTCCAGGCTTGTTTGAGCTTTTTTTTTTTTTAGCAGATTTGCAAATATTATAGGCCTTTTTGTCAGGCATTTTTCATTTAGGCGTTTTTGCTGTGGCCAATAGAAATAGAAATAGCCGCTGTTTGAGCTGAAAACGCCTGAAAAAACACTTGAAAAAATGCTCATTCCCACTGTTCAGGTGTTTTACATTCAAGTCTATGGGAACAAAACGCTCAGATCTGCCTGAAAAGTAGCGCAAGTACTTTTTTGAGCGAAAGGCGTATTGCTATAGGTGACAAAACGATCCTATGTGAACAAGGGCCATTGAAATTAATTGGATTTTGCTTGTTGAACGTTTCTGAGCGTCAGGCGTCGAGCTGAAAAAGCTCTAGTGTAAATGGAGCCTAAAGTATGGTTTCATGAAATGTAGTGGTGTATTATATAATTAGATAAATACAGAAGGTGTAGTTGAGGCAAAAAAAAAAAAATCTTATCTCCCAATTTTTCTGTTTTTCTAGTCTGTCTATACTCAGAATTTATAATCTTTCTTTTGTCCCCTGGAAAACTATTGTTTTTTTTTCTTTTTTCCTTATGGTCCTTTTCCCTGTCACATAGCCGCAAGGTCAATGGAGCTGTGATGTGGGACCCAAGACAGTTGACCTCATAATTTCCTCCAGAAACAATGTGACCTTCTGGATCGTGATCCTGAGGAAGGGTTATCAGCAGTGACAGTAATGATAACCTTCCTTCTCAAAGTGCATGCGCTGCAATAAATTCACTTCAGGCCTCATACTGTTAACAGACTTATTTATTCTGAACTATAATTTAGTTAGCACATTATGAAGAATTATGCCACCCTCTAAGAGGAAGAAAAGAGGGCTGGCAGGATCATCAGAGATTTGCTAAGTGTAATTTTGCATTATCATTTTATTATTAGTGCTTTATTTTATTATTATTTTATTTGGAAAACATAGCTTGAATTTCAATTTATGAAAAAAAAAAAAAATCCAAAATCAATTTTACTGAATAAGTCAAGGATCATTTTTTTCTTTAAACAATAATGACTTGATTATAAAACAATATCTACAGTAGTAAAGAAATTATAAAGATTCTTGAAAATGTATATGATTGCTCTGATAGAATTGTTTTAAAGGAATTATTACATTGTTCAATTAAATGCAATGCTAAGGATCTACCAGATTTTAAGCAGTTGTTATAGTAACTGCATTGCCTGACACTCTTTGCCATTGTTTGCCTTGATAACTCAACCACTCCCCACTCATCCACTCCCACACTCATCCACTCCACACTCATCCACTCCACACTCATCCACTCCACACTCATCCACTCCACACTCATCCACTCCACACTCATCCACTCCACACTCATCCACTCCACACTCATCCACTCCCTCATCATATCACGACTCGACTACTGCAACTCCCTCCTCATTGGCCTGCCTCGCCGCTGGCTATCCCCGCTTCAGTCGATCCTGAATACGGCTGCCAGACTCATTCACCTTTCCAACCGCTCCGTTTCCGCCACCCCCCTCTGCCAATCCCTCCACTGGCTTCCGATTGCGCAACGGATCAAATTCAAAATCCTAACACTGACATACAAAGCTGTCCACCATACTGCCCCGAACTACATCACTGACCTAATATCCAAGTACCGCCCAACATGCACACTCCGCTCCTCACAAGACCTCCTTCTCTCTAGTTCCCTGGTCTCCTCCTCCCATGCCCGCCTCCAGGACTTCTCCAGGGTGTCACCCATCCTCTGGAACTCCCTGCCCCAACCCATCAGATTATCACCTACTCTCCTCTCCTTTAGGCGCACCCTGAAAATCCATCTCTTCAGGGAAGCCTACCCCACCCCCTGCTAACCTGCCGACCTCCTCCACTCTTCCTACCACTCCATCCCCCACAGCTATCTCCTCCTGTGCCACCATCCCCTCCCTCCTAGATTGTAAGCTCGAAAGAGCAGGGCCCTCAATCCCCTCATGTTTTGCATTGTATTGGTATTGTTCTGTCACATGTTCTGTCCCCCTTTGTAATGTACAGCGCTGAGCGAACTATTGGCGCTTTATAAATACTGTATAATAATAATAATAACATGTCTTGTAAACAAATGTTTTCCAAGAATATTTTTATGTTAGAAATTAATTTTGTTCAATATTTGGCAATTTATCAGTCGTTTTGCAACATTTTTTGCTCATGAAACAAATGAGTTGCTTAGCGAGTTTGTTGACATACAAAAAAAAACGGTTCTGTCTCTGGTCAATCTAATGCAATCTGTTGCAGAGCACTTTTTAGCTGTTTGCTCTAGAGCAGGGGTCTCCAAATTATCTAAACAAAGGACCAGTTTACTGAACTTCAGGCTTTAGTGGGGGCCAGATTGTGGACAGCGGGAGTTGAAAGTGTCCTAGTGTGGGAGAAAACAATGCTTCATCATTGGTGTCAGTGGGAGGAAAAGTTCCTTTCATTGTTGGTGTCAGTGGCAGTAATTATGGCCATTTTTTGGTATCAGTGGCAGGAATAGTTCCTCATGTAAGTGCGATAAATAGTGCCCCAAGGGCCAGATAAAGGCAAGTAAAAGGCCACATCCTACCTCTGAGCTGTAGTTTGGAGACATCTGCTCTAGAGTTTAAAAAAATATATAAGATGCTATATTAGAAATACTGTATGTTGGAAGTGTATTGGAAATCACACAGGGACTTTTACTTACCTATAGTGTGCTATACTATGTACTACTCCTGTACAAGCCACAGGAATACTGTCCAGATCGTCTCCAAAAGCTTTGCCCCACAACCAGGCACATAGGCTCATTCACAAATTTCTTCAATGACCGATCCAGAGTTATTTTTGTTTTTTGGAGAACTTGGATAGGGATGGGGAATTAGGTGGGATACTCCAAAAACAGAAACTACAGCTGGGGACTTTAAATATTCTTTTCACGAAGTCTATGCTTGAAGCAAACAGTAGACTTCAGCTTTAACAAGACCCCATAACCCAATTGTAAGAACACATGGACTTTTAGGCACCATAGACAACAATTAAAATATAAAACATATTTTATTTGTGATACAAAATATTGAGCAAATTGATAAACTGCCTATTCATCGATATTCTATTCTGTTGCCAGTTGCTTCTGCTTTGTTATAATCCCACTAACAGTTGATCGTGGAATATTTAGTAGCCAGGAAATGTCACGGATGGATTTATTGCACAGGTGGCAACCTATCACGGGACCACGCTTGGAGTCAATGAGCTCCTGAGAGCGACCCATTCTTTCACAAATGTTTGTAGAAGCAGTCTGCATGCCTAGGTGATGATTGTATACACCTGTGGCCATGGAGGTGATTGGAACACCTGAATCCAATGATTTGGAGGGATGGCCCAATACGTTTGGCAATATAGTGTATGTTTTAAATATTTAACCTCTTGCCGTCCGCCTGCTGTTTATAAACGGCAGGGCGGTGGCAGTCCAGGGGCGGGTTGCCGTTCCTAAACGGCACCCGCCTTTTCTAGCTGTGCGCGCTCCCTGGGAGCGCGCACCACCACGATCTGGTGCCCGCTGTGACCTCTGGACACAGTGAAACACCGATCGTCGGACGGGACCTCTGTACGAGGTCCCGATCATGTGATCACTGATTGGCGAATCAGTGATCACATGCAAAGTAGTAAGCAAGATGTCACTTGTGACATCATTGCTTACTACGTGTGAAATCTGTGAATGATCACAGAGGTCACATGGTACAAGGCTATTCACAACAGCCTTGTACCATGTGACAAGCTGTGACCAATCACAGCTCACTCAGTACTTCTCAATGACTGCAAGAATGCAGACAGAGAGAAAGAGAAATGATTGCTTTTACACCCTATATGGGTATAAAAGCAATCAGTGTAAAAAAAAAAAAAAAAAATCTTCATCACCCCCCACAAGTAGTACAGTGTCACCATGGTACTGCTAGGGTGACAGTATGTAAAAAATAAAAAATAAAAAAAAAATAATATACAAATAATAAAATAAAAATGTAAAAAAATTTTTTTAAAAATTATAATTTTTGGTTATAAACTAATTTGGATTTTTTTTTTTACTAAAAAAATAACGGAATAAATTTTGGCCAAGATTTATGATGAAATATTATTTATTTGCAAAATTTTATAAAAAAAAACTTTTTTTCAAAATTTTTGGAATTTTTCATTTACATAGTAAAAAAAATAAAAATCCCAGTGGTGAATAAATACCACCAAAATAAAGCTTTATCTGTCTCAAAAAAATGGTAAAAAAATTCATATGGGTACAGTGTTGCATGACCGCGCAATTGTTATTCAAAGTGTGATAGCGCTGAAAGTTGAAAATTGCCCTGGACAGGAAGGGGGTAAAAGTGTCCGGACAGGAAGTGGTTAAGCACATCATAGGCTAAACCAAGAAGAAAATAGATTTACATAGGTTGAGGCTTAGAAAATCTCAGTAGCATAAATCAACAGGGTTGATTTATGCTACTGACAGCTGCACTATGAAGCAACTAAGCCATTTTAGAACACCTTTGTTACCAACAGCTATACTATACAGTATATTCCTTCTTTCTATATAAAATGCTTGGGGTACTAACAGTTGAACTTTATATTCCAGATTTCTGTTTAGAACTCTTATATTACTGAAAGTCGTAATATGAATTACTGCATTTAATTTAGAATGCTTAGTGTGATTTGTATTTTATATTCCTGCATTGTGATTAGAATGTTTATACAACTGACATTTGTACAGCTGCCAGTTTAGAATTCTTCTGTGAGTGACAGTTGAACTATACATTTCTGCATTCTGTATATAGTCGATTGCTTATGTTACTAACCATTGTGCTTTCTGTTCCTGTAGAACATTAAGAATTCTTGACAGTTGTGCTTTATATAAGTGAATTTCATTTAAATTGATTATGCAGCTGACAGATGTACTTTATAATCCTGCTTTCTCTACAAAAAGTATATATTAGTGACAGTAGGTCTTATATTTCTGCATTCTTTTTATTGTCCTTATGTTACTGATCAGGGGCGGACTGACCATTTGGAAACTCAGGCACTGCCCGAGGGCCCGGGGTCAGTAGGGGGCCCCATGAGATGCCCCTGGTACCCTTTTCATAGGCTTTTTTGAGTTTGGGCAAGGACACAGGGGCCCCATGATCCCCTATTGCCCGGGGGCCCCATGAGTTGTCAGTCCGCCCCTGCTACTGATAATTCTACACAATATTAATGTAACTGAAATGAAAAAAGTCAAACATTTACGGGGTCCACTGTTGTATTAAAAGCTATCCTGTTCCTCTACAAGCTCATTGTTCCTATGTTCCTCCGACTCCAGGCTCCCAGCAGTCAGTAGCCATTGTAAATTTCTCACACTCCAGTCTTTAACCACTTCATGTCCGGACACTTTTACCCCCTTCCTCTCCAATTTTCAGCTTTCAGAGCTGTCACACTTTGAATGACAATTGTGCGGTCATGCAACACTGTACCCATATGCATTTTGTAGCATTTTTTTGAGACAGATAAAGGCTGTAAAAGCAATCATTTCTCTCTGGCTGAATTCTTGCAGGCATTGAGAACTACTGTGTGAGCTGTGATTAGTCACAGCTTGTCACATGGTACAAGACTGTTGTGAATAGCCTTGTACCATGTGATCTCTGTGATCATTCACAGATTTCACACGTAGTAAGCAATGATGTCAGAAGTGACATCTTGCTTACTCCTACTCAAGTGATCACTGATTGGCCAACTAGTGATCACATGTTCGAGACCTCACACAGAGGTCCCGTACAGCGATCGATGTTCTGCTGTGTCCAGAGGACACAGCGGGCACCAGATCGCGGTGCCGCGCACTCCCAGGGGGCTCGCACAGTTCAAAATGGTGGGCTCCATTTATGAACGGCAACCCGCCCCTGCACTGCCAACGTCCGGCCGTTTATATACATGGGCTGAATGGGAAGTGGTTAAGATGTAGCACCCTCCTAGGTAGGTTGCTAGAAAAGTCTAGGTAAATTTAGCTCCTTTTGGCTCTCCTGTATTCAATGGAGCAGTCAAAGGTCAATCAATGTAGCTTAGGTTGTGGTTGCCATCATCCCTATTTTCATACAAAGAGAATTTTTACCTTACATTTTTGTGGGATTCTTAAGGACCTTGAAACATATACAAAGAAGTCACTTGTTAAAAAGATCAACATTTTATTTGAGCAAAAAAATTGTTTTTGTTTTGACACATTGAAGTATATCAGACAGGTAGTGCATACTTGACCAATATCAGAAGCAATGTTTTATAACAAAGCATTTACTACACCCATTTGTGGTTTATGCAGTATGTATCCAGTGGTATCACTCAAAAGCCGATTTCCATCTTGCAACCTCAAGTTTGACTGCAGATATATATTCAGCCTGGGATCCAACGTGTTTCGAATACATTAGCACAGATTCTTCTTCAGGGAAAGGATACCACTCTATAACAATAATTGTTATCAATGAATCAAGAATTGATGCACCTCCTTACAATTAAGCAACAATAAATTAGCCATACGATATATATAACTTATATAACTACAAAAAATAGTTAAAAGGAAATGCTTCACTGTGTTTAGAAGGCAAATTTCTTCCATAGCTGAGGCCAACAAATGACGTGCAAGCAGGGGCGGACTGACCATTTGGAAACTCGGGCACTGCCCGAGGGCCCGGGTCAGTAGGGGGCCCCATGAGATGCCCCTGGTACCCTTTTCATAGGCTTTTTTGAGTTTGGGCAAGGACACAGGGGCCCCATGATCCCCTATTGCCAGGGGGCCCCATGAGTTGTCAGTCCGCCCTTACGTGCAAGGACCACTGGTGCCGCATCACAGACGCTGTCATAATAAAATATATATATATATATATATATATATATATATATATATATATATATATGTGTGTGTGTGTATAATGCTATATGTACGGTAGTATGATATCTTAGAAATACAGCCAAACATCAAATAAATAAATTGTGGGATTATAAAGATCATAATAGTGTGTGTCCTTTTACTAGACACATAAATTAAGGGAAAAACCCAAGAAGGATTATGAATTTCCACATAGTAGATATTATAACAGTGACAAGAAATGTATATTTAGATGTATCGGCGCTATAATTTGAAAACTCTTTTTTTCAAATGAATGAATATTAACCACTTGAGCTCCAGAGGATTTACCCCCCTTAATGACCAGGCCTCTTTTTGCTACTCGGCGCTGCACTAATTCAACTGATAATTGCACGGTCATGCAATGCTGCACCCAAACAAAATTTACGTCCTTTTTTCACACAAATAGAGCTTTCTTTTGGTGGTATTTGATTGCCTGTGCGCTTTTTATTTTTTTGCGCTATAAAAAAAAAGGCTGACAATTTTGAGGAAAAAAAACAATATTTTGGACTTTTTGCTATAAAACATGTCCAGTAAAAAAAAAAATGCAAAAATCAAATTTAGTCATAAATTTCTGCCAAAATGCATTCTCCGACATGTCTTTGCTAAAAAAAAAACCCAATACGTGTAAATTAATTGGTTTACGTGAAAGTTATAGCGTTTACAAATGGCGGGAAAGATACTGGGTTTTTTAGTTTTTTTTTTATACTAATAATGGCGGCGATCAGCGAATTATGGAGGCGATTAGGGACTTATGGCGGGACTGCGGGACTGTGGCGGACATTCTGCCATTGGGGGGTACTGACTTGGGGTCACTGACATCCCCAAAAACACTAATACAGTGATCAGTGCAAAAAAAAAAAAACTGACACTGTACTAATGGCAATGGGGAGGAAGGGGTTAACTTTATTTTGCAGGGAAGGGTTATAGGAGTGAGGGGAGTGTTTTACTAGGGGGTGGGGTGTGTACTGGATGGGACAAGGCTGATCGAGAAAGAGAAACTCTTCTTTCTCGATCAGCTCATCCTCGAGCTGACAGGGAAGTGACAGACAGCACAGCTACTGCAGCTGTGCTGTCTGTCACTGTTTGCCGCCAATCGCCGGAACATAGCCGCTAACGAGCGGCTGTGACCCGATGACTGACATCTGCGGTGGTGATCGGCGGGACAGATAGGGCGGCGGCGTGCCTCGCGCGCACCCCCTATTTGTTTACAAACCACACGTCTTAAAACGTGGTTTTGCCTGTGAGTTCCGCCCTGCCGCCGTATATGTACAGTGGCTGGGCGGCATGCGGTTAAAATAATTACTAACATTTAACTCACCATAAACTATGTGGCAATGTAATAGTGTTGAACTTGGTTTTGTTGTTCAGACCACAACCTTCCAGGGGGTTAACACCGGGCACAATAAATGCGATTCCTCCCAGAGTAAGGTTAGATAGCAGTGGACAGACGGAGCAGCGGATGCCCCCATAGCAAGCTGCTTTCTATGGGGGCACCCAACAGAAAGGAGGAGCCAGGAAAGCCTGCAGAGGACCCAAGAAGAGGAGGATCCAGGCTGCTCTATCCAAAACCACCACACAGAGCAGGTAAGTATAGACATGTTTGTTATTTTACAAAAATAAAATGAACCTTTGGTATCGCTTTAAAGAATACAGTACATTGAGACAAGAGAACGCTTTACCCTGAACACCAGCTTCCAGCTTTCATTAACAACACAGCAGTTGAGCTTGGGTGAGTTTAATTTTATATACAGGGAGAACCTTTACAAAATCTGAGGTGACCTCTTGTGTACTACTGATTTCTGTGTATATCTTTGTAAATGTCCAAGTGACCTTTGACATTCACATACAGTAAGTGTAACTCATATAAAATATTGCTTTGTTATAACGGTGGAAAAATAATGTTTTGTTCATGTTTTTCCAGGAAAGATACCTTTGTGGTTGAATTAGCTGCAGTATAGATGCTCTCTGAAAAAAAGATCTAAAGTCAACAGCTTGAATAGGGCATTCTTACTTTTTTACATGACTTTTGTTTGACAGCTTTAGTTTAAAGTGGTTGTAAGCCTCAGACATGAAATATGAATAATTCATATCCCTCTATAATGTGTGCTTGTCTCAATTAAGAGCACTAAGTGTCATTTCTGTCTGCTGCTTTGTTCCTCTGTTGTCAACATGAATTACTTCTGACACGTTTTCCTGACACCAAGAGAAAAATAGTGACAGGGGAAGGACCTCCAGCAGATTGACAGCCTCAGCTTTGTTCCTGTGTGCTGTCTGGAGGGGTGTGTATCCCTTCCCTCCAATCAGCTATCATAGCTCACCTCACAGTAACTTCAGCTCCCGCATCCTGCTTTTCAGAGCTTAGAGATCCTGTGTAAATTCTGCACTTTGAATGGATGTAGAGGGCATGCATTTGTAGATAAACAGGTACAACTTATGTAGGAGGATTTTTTTTTTTTTTATCTCTGTGTATCACCTGAAGCCAGTCACTTCATTGGGTATATGTAAGGGATTACAGCCACTTTAAGATGCTGTAGCCAAAATAGAATAGTTTACATTCTGGTAAATGAAAACACTGCAGGAAACATTCACATTTTATTAGGGAGTTAATAACATTTATGAAACATTTCTAACTTGAGCTTTTTCTTTTGTAAAAAATAAAAATACAAAATGCTGGCCTCAGCTGCACTTTTAAAGTCCTCTGTTATTGACAGTTATACTTTTCATTTAACATTTTATATTTAGAATGCTTTATGTTTCTGACAGTTGTACTTTAAAGTATAGAAACCAGATTAGAATGCATATGCAAGTGACAGCTGTAGTTTTTCTATTTCCTACTGTATTGTATACTCCTGTATTACGTATAGAGTACTTGTTACTGACAGTTTTCATTTTTAGTCCTGCTGTAGATTTGCACTCATGTTACTGACAGTTGTACGTATATTACTGGACTCAGATTAAAATGATTATCTTATTGACAGTTTGAGGTATTGCATCCAAAATAGAACTCTGATGCTGCTGACAGTTATAATGTATGCACTGTTTAATTGGGCAACTATGTGGCAAATGAGGTTTAATGTTGATAAATGTAAGGTTCTGCACTTGGGGGCTAAGAATATGCATGCATTATACATACTAGGGGGGGTACAACTGGGGGAATCAGTGGTGGAGAAGGATCTAGGAGTTCTGGTAGATCACAAGCTTAATAATGACATGCAATGCCAAGCTGCGGGTTCTAAAGCGAGCAAAATCCTCTCTTGTATTAAAAGAGGTGTAGACTCCAGAGAGAGAGATATCATATTACCCCGGTACCAGGGGCGGACTGACCATTTGGGCCCGGGGTCAGTAGGGGGCCCCATGAGATGCCCCTGGTACCTTTTTCATTGGCTTTTTTGAGTTTGGGCAAGGACACAGGGGCCCAATGATTCCCTATTGCCCGGGGGCCCCATGAGTTGTCAGTCCACCCCTGCCCGGTACAAATCATTAGTCATACCTCATCTGGAATATGCAGTTCAGTTTTGGGCACCAATTCACAAAAAGAACATTGGGGAACAGGAGAAAGTACAGAGAAGGGCAACCAAACTGATAAGAGGCATGGAGGAGCTCAGCTATGAGGAAAGATTAGAGGAACTGAATTTATTCTCTCTTGAGAAGAGGAGATTAAGGGGGGATATGATCAACATGTATAATACATAAGGGGGGATATGATCTCCATGTATAATACATAAGGGGGGATATGATCACCATGTATAATACATAAGGGGGGATATAATCACCATGTATAATACATAAGGGGGGATATGATCACCATGTATAATACATAAGGGGGGATATGATCTCCATGTATAATACATAAGGGGGGATATGATCTCCACGTATAATACATAAGGGGGGATATGATCTCCACGTATAATACATAAGGGGGGATATGATCTCCATGTATAATACATAAGGGGGGATATGATCTCCATGTATAATACATAAGGGGGGATATGATCTCCATGTATAATACATAAGGGGGGATATGATCTCCATGTATAATACATAAGGGGGGATATGATCTCCATGTATAATACATAAGGGGGGATATGATCTCCATGTATAATACATAAGGGGGGATATGATCTCCATGTATAATACATAAGGGGGATATGATCTCCATGTATAATACATAAGGGGGGATATGATCACAATGTATAATACATAAGGGGGGATATGATCTCCATGTATAATACATAAGGGGGGGATATGATCTCCATGTATAATACATAAGGGGGGGATATGATCACCATGTATAATACATAAGGGGGGGTATGATCACCATGTATAATACATAAGGGGGGGTATGATCTCCATGTATAATACATAAGGGGGGATATGATCTCCATGTATAATACATAAGGGGGATATGATCTCCATGTATAATACATAAGGGGGATATGATCTCCATGTATAATACATAGGTAGGATATGATCTCCATGTATAATACATAAGGGGGTATGATCTCCATGTATAATACATAGGGGGGATATGATCTCCATGTATAATACATAAGGGGGGATATGATCTCCATGTATAATACATAAGGGGGGATATGATCTCCATGTATAATACATAAGGGGGGATATAATCACCATGTATAAGACATAAGGGGGATATGATCTCCATGTATAATACATAAGGGGGGATATAATCACCATGTATAAGACATAAGGGGGAGATGATCTCCATGTATAATACATAAGGGGGGATATGATCTCCATGTATAATACATAAGGGGGGATATGATCACCATGTATAAGTCATAAGGGGGATATGATCTCCATGTATAATACATAAGGGGGGATATGATCTCCATGTATAATACATAAGGGGGATATGATCTCCATGTATAATACATAAGGGGGGATATGATCTCCATGTATAATACATAAGGGGGGATATGATCACCATGTATAATACATAAGGGGGGATATGATCACCATGTATAATACATAAGGGGGGGATATGATCACCATGTATAATACATAAGGGGGGATATGATCACCATGTATAATACATAAGGGGGATATGATCACCATGTATAATACATAAGGGGGGGTATGATCACCATGTATAATACATAAGGGGGATATGCTCTCCATGTATAATACATAAGAGGGGATATGATCTCCATGTATAATACATAAGGGGGGATATGATCACCATGTATAATACATAAGGGGGGATATGATCACCATGTATAATACATAAGGGGGGATATGATCTCCATGTATAATACATCAGTGGTTCATATAGGGAACTTGGTGTAGAGCTATTCACCCTGAGGTCATCAGGTTTCTTCACAGTAAGAGCTGTGAAAATGTGGAATAGACTCCCTCAAGAGTTGGTTCTGCCCAGCTCAGTGGATTGCTTTAAAAAAGTCCTGGATTATTTCTTGGATACACAGAATATAACTGGATACTAACATTTATAGGTAAAGTTGATCCAGGGAATATCCGATTGCCTCTCGGGGGATCAGGAAGGAATATTTTTCCCTGCAGGAGCAAATTAAATCATGCTTTGTTGGTTTTTTTTGCCTTCCTCTGGATCAACTGTGGGTATAGGATTATAATTTTTTTTTTTTTAATGGTTGAACTGGATGGACTTTTGCATTTTTTCAGCCAGATTAACTATGCAACTATATTCCTGCATTGCATTTGGAGTACTTGTTACTGACAGTTGTGTTTTATTGTCAGCTTAAAACTATTCTGTTTCTGACAGTCATACTTTTTATTCCCACCTTCTGAAGAGGATGATTCATATGGGGTCTGAGGAGGTACACCATTAGGGCTGGAGAGCTCTTTAAATAGAGACCAGGGGCGGACTGACCATTTGGAAACTCGGGCACTGCCCGAGGGCCCGGGGTCAGTAGGGGGCCCCATGAGATGTCCCTGGTACCTTTTTCATAGGCTTTTTTGAGTTTGGGCAAGGACACAGGGGCCCCATGATCCCCTATTGCCCGGGGGCCCCATGAGTTGTCAGTCCGCCCCTGATAGAGACTGTTTATTTATGGACCTGTACATAGTTTGTCCTCACAGTTCACAGTTACTTGGGCATTCCATGCATCCCTCAAGCCCATCCAAGTTTATTACTAATTAATAAAACCACAAAAAAACAAGCCTAAAGACTGGTTAGTGTCTCTGTGTGCAAGTGTGGGGGAAGAAGCAGGGGCGTAGTTACCACAAGGCAAACAAAACAATTGCCTAGGGTGACATTTTTTAGGGAGGTAGCACCGCTCCCTGGAAGAAGGGACATAAGCAGCATGGGGACCAGTTAAGATCCGAGAAAGGCTGTGGGCTCCTTGATGGTGTATGCAGAGCCCAGCTGTTGTTCCTGGGATAGTCAGTGGAAGGCTCTCTCGGCTGGGGGGTGTCCAATTTTTGTGTTGCCTAGGGCAGTACAAAACCTAATACACCACTGGGAAGAAGGTGATTGTTGCAAGGTCGTGCAGAACTATAGGGGGACCCAAATCTTCAGCAACTCCTAAGGGGGTAGTGCAACAGGAGGAATAGTGTCCCAAGGGCTGGATAAAGGCTAGCAAAGGGCCTCATCTGGTATCAGGCCACAGTTTGGAGACCACTGCCATAACATATGGTGCATGAATAATATGTCTGTGTCCTGTACTGTACTCTAAGATGTGGAATTTACAAGTAGGTCAAATGTCAGGTTGTCTAAATGTCAAAAACTCATAAATGGAATTTTGTACTGAGATACCAATGATTTAGCCGAGTTCTGAGCCATAAATGAAGGTTTTCCAGATGTTAATACACCCACATCCTCTTTACTTTTTTTATCTTAAGATTGTGAACATTCTAATTGAAAATGATAGGCAGACACCTTCTGTATGTGCTAGCCTGGGATTTCACCCCATATCTTTACCAGCTGGGGATGCATCAATTATCAGTTCTTTTCATTTTTACAGATGCCTTTCTGTCAGTAGGGATTGTGAAGGGACCTTAAGAAATTTTAAAGCTAACTTTGAATTTAAATATGATCAAGCAATGCTATGAGTAACCCAAAGGACTTCTATTTCAGATAAGTTACACTATGAAGTGCTGAAGCATTCTGGTCTTTGGGGAGATTGGTGTGAAAATGGCATACATTAAATGCTATAGAGCCTCATTTCAGCAATGGATTTGTCCTGAAAACTCAGTTTCTTGCTCTGTGTGATCAGGAATATTAAAGAATTTAACACCATTTTTAAATACCTTTGGAAAAACAAGATTTCAAATGCTTCTAATATGTTGATACATTTTATTAAGCATATTTTTTACAATTATGTCTTTTTTTTGTGTTCAATATATTTGTATTATGTTCACAGAAATTATACATCACATTACATTTCCTTCAATAATGAGCAAGATGAGGTTATGGTATCAGGGTACACAAGATGCTGCCATGACACATATCAATGTCAAGTTTTTTGTTTTTGTTTTACTGCAACCTATGAATAGATAGTTTGTAAAATGGTATGTTGTATTCCCCAGGACCCTTAGTTCATTTAGTAGAAGAATGGTTCAATTCACTTTAACAGGAAAAGAATTCTTCCTGAATCCAAATGACAAGTGGATCAATATTCTGCTGTGTGTTTTATACATGTGAGCAGCTCTAAAACTGCTTGCCTACCATTTAAAGTTGAATTCCAAGCATTTTTCCCATGCAGTGGGGCTCTGTCAACGTCTCTTTTTGTTTAGGGTTGAGCAGAAACCCTTATACTCACCCAATCCTTTGATCCTTTGGAAAACGATGCTCCCCCTTGGTCCAGGGGTGGACTGGTCCTGGTCTGTGGAACCTGCTCTAGGCGTGATGATGTCATTTTCAGTCCACTATTCAAAACCACTGGAGCGTGGGGGTATTGGACTGATCTTGTGCTGGGAGAATTGGAGGACCAGGTAAGTATATCTCTGCTCTCCTCCTAGAAAAAAAACCAAGCAGTTAACCCATGCAGTCCTGGCACAGTCCCATGCATGAGGAAAAACAATGTGACCAATCCCAGCAGGTCACATGACAGTTGTATGCAATGGATGGCTTCCTTTCATGCCATCTATTGTATACAAGTGTGTCTAGCTGTGATCACATGCACAGGCTGGGCCAATCATAGCCCATCTGTGTCATGTGATTAGCCATGGCCAATCACAGCTAATCACAACAAAAAAACCTGAATGAATCGATTTCATTCAGTTAAATGCTTGCTTATAGCAAAAATGATTTGCTATAATCAATCAAATTGTGTAAAAAAAAATAAAAAAAATACTGATCACTTCCCCAAAGTAGTACAATGTTACTATGGTAACATTATACTACTTTGGTCACAGTGCAATATGAAAAAAAAATCTTCCCCAAAAGTAGTACAATGTTACTATGGTAACATTATACTACTTTGGTAATAGTGCAATATGAAAAAAAAATCTTAAAAAAAGAAAAAAAATTAATAAAGGATAAAAAAATTGATTTTTTTTTTTTTCGTACTGTCACTAGTCAGTGTCTCTGATCACCTCCACACCAGTTATATGATGACGCTGTACTGCACTGGTGACAGTTTGTAAAAAACAAATAGTGAAAATAATTTTTTTAATTTCTTAATTTTCCAAAAAATTATGACAAATATTACAACTTCAAAAAACTCGCCATGCCTCTTATGAAGTACGTCGGACTGTGTACTTTGCAAAAAGGGGTCATTTGGGGGATATCTGTACTGTTCTGACATTTTTGGGCCTCAAGAAATTAGATTGGCTGTCAGTACTTCAGGATGGATCAATTTTCAGATCTATCCCATAGTTTGTGAACTCTATAACTTTCCTACAAACTAAATAATCTATTTGCGAACTTTCTTTGCAAATACATTTCTTTGCAGAAACAAAGAAAAACGTGTGCTTTTTTATTTTTCAAAAATGTTGGTCTTTTTTTGTTAATTTTGCAAAAAATAAAAACCCCGGCGGTGATTAAATACCACCAAAAGAAAGCTCTAGCTGTGTGACTAAAATTATAAAATTTTAGTTTGAATGACAATTGCGCGGTCATGCAACACTGTACCCAAAGTGTGAGAGTGCTGAAACCTGAAAATTGGCCTGGGCAGGAAGGGGGTAAAAGTGACCGGTATGGAAGTAATTAAAGCCCACTTAAAAGGCCACCAAGTGGTAGCTTGACGGAGTTAGAGAGAACTTGTGCTCAGTGGAATATGGAAGCTTACCTATGACACCACTAGTTGCCTGGTTGATCAAGTAGATGTAAACCCGCAAACAAAAAAAAAACAATTATATACTGCTTGTCACTTATTTTTCAGTCTCAAACCCCTTTTTTTTGGTAGAAAAGCCTGTGCTCTGTGCATGTGACAGTGGCTATGGCCATCAGCTTTGGTTGCAAATGCTTCTCAGTGATACCTGCTGCACAGCAGAGATGTGCATGTCAAAAACATTTGTTTCCTTTTATTTTGGATTTATTTATTAAGTCAATCATTTTGTTTCATTATATTTGTTATGTTAGAATGACTCATTTTTGGAATTTGTCTTATATATTCAGATTTGTTTCGTATGTTCATTGTTCAGAACAGGGCCGAGCTGACCATATGGAAACTCAGGCATTGCCCGAGGGCCCAGGGTCAGTAGGGGGCCCCATGAGATGCCCCTGGTACCTTTTTCATAGGCTTTTTTGAGTTTGGGCAAGGACACAGGGCCCCATGATCCCCTATTGCCCGGGGGCCCCATGAGTTGTCAGTCCGCCCCTGGTTCAGAATCCAATCATATTTTCTGAAGTTATATCAGAACATTCGGATTCATTTCTTATGTTTAAAGTGTGACTTTGCATTGTAGACAAACAGACCGCTCCAGGTGGGTGCTGAAGATGTATAGCCCCCTCCACATACAAGTCAGTGTCGGCCCGATCCGTGATCACAGGAACAATGCCACAAAACAAAGGTTGGCCGCACTAGCAACAATGTAGCAGATAAAATCCTTTTAAATAAACGAAGCCAGCGCACAAATCTTCATGCAGACTAGGATAACTGTAACTGTCATTCATTGAGGTGCAGCCCTTAGAAGATCGGGAAATACTGGTGAACAAAAGAAAAACAGGGCGCACTATCTTCGTGCATTACCGTGGTGAAACACAAATTTATTTAAAAGCATAAAAATGCATACTCACAAACCAAAGGGGGGATAAAAACAGAGATAAAGAGTCCGTAACAGGGGCGGACTGACAACTCATGGGGCCCCCGGGCAATAGGGGATCATGGGGCCCCTGTGTCCTTGCCCAAACTCAAAAAAACCTATGAAAAAGGTACCAGGGGCATCTCATGGGGCCCCTACTGACCCCAGGCCCTCGGGCAGTGCCCGAGTTTCCAAATGGTCAGTCCGCCCCTGATCCGTAATGATGGTCCAATGTGGTGGTAGACCCTTGGTGAGGTAGCCTAAGGGATGAATGTGGATGGGGATTTGGGAAAGTAGGATACTCCAGAAACTTGCTAGAACAAACTTGAGAACACTAAATGTGCTTCTTCAAATGCTGCACTCTTGAAACTCCAAATGCTGTCCTTATGTAACAGACTGTAGAAAGGTTCTGCAGTACAGGACTGAGGACGTTGAGCCTTCCTTAGTGATCAGTCCAAGCAACAGACCCTTCACAAGGAATGGAATTACTATGCTCTCCCAAACAAACTTCTTAGCAAACACATGGCTGACTTTTTAGCACACAATAACCCAAATGAAAGAAAATATATTTAAAATATATATATTTTAAAAAATCTGAAGAATATATTTTAAAAATGTGTTTTTTATATATTACAAAATATATGAAAAATATTTTTTTAAATATATATTTTTTCAATATATTCTTCAGATTTTCTTTTTACATTTAAAAAAAGTCATTTTAACATATGTTTTTACATATATTTGGAAATGCATTCCAAAAACGTAAATTAAATGTATTTTTAAAAATATTGTTCATATATTTTGTAATATATAAAAAACACATGTCAACATATGTATGTCAATATATTTGGGAAGAATATTTTTAAAATATATTTTTTTTCCATGTGGGAGGGGTGGCAGAATTGAGTCTCTAGGTTTTTTCCCTGCCTATACTCACAGAATGTCTCTGAATAAATGGTGGCCTCCTACCAGTATCCTGCAGGCAGTTCTCCCAGACTAGATCCTCGGAAGATGGCCTTCAGCAACATACAGTAGCTCAGGGCCTTCACCCTCTCAGCCTGGACTAAACTTGACAAGACCATGGCAAAATGCCCAGGGAGGGTAAAAAGAGCCCCCTGAGCGATGATTTCTCCCCCTGGAAAAAGGCAAATCTGCCCTATGCTCCAGGATATTTATATATCCTCCCAGAATTCTCTGGGCCACACCTCCCAGGACATTGGCTGGGGCTGCATAAATATTAATACCCGCTGTGCAAGTGGATGACAGGTCTGTGTCTGCTCCATTACTGCAGAGCAGACACAGCCCGCTGTTCTCTGTGGGCGGTTGGATGGAAACGGACCTCCATACGATCCAAAGGATGGAAGGGGAATGAATCCCCATCCATCTCTTTTTGGCGAACCGGATTAAATGTCGATGGGTGGAAACGGACATGTGTACGTTTGCATAGAGGAGAATAAAGGTTCCAATCTGGTCCACCTGAAAAACGGGCAGGCAGACCCGATCGGAATGTCCGTGTGAAAGGGGCCTGACAAATTAAATCTGAACTCCAGCTAACACTTTTTAGGCGGATAAAGCAACCATTTTGTTTTATTTCAACCCCCTAGCTGCCACTTCTGCTGGACATCTCGGACTATTAAAGGAAGTTAAAAAATAACAGATTTACTGGCCAGTGAAAAAAAATTAAAATAGCTTAAAAAAACAAACAAATTATATATATATATATTTATACAATATTATATTTTATTTATATATATATATATATATATATATATATATAATATTATATTTTATTTATTTATTTATATATATATATATATATATATATATATATATATATATATACTATTTTATATATATATATATATATATATATATATATATATATATATATAAAATATTATATTTTATATATATATATATATATATATATATATATATATATATATATATAATATTTTATATATATATATATATATATATATATAAATTATTATATTTTATATATATATATATATATATATAAATTATATTTTATATATATATATATATATATATATATATATATATATATATATATATATAATATTATATATATAATATTATATATATATATATATATATATATATATATATATATATAATATGCTGCCACTATATCTAGAAATTTGTAATGTGCAATATTTTATATATTTTGGTTTCTGAGTTTAATAAAACTTTAACCGAAATATGACAAAAATTTCCACGGTTTTGTAAAAATCCTAATCAGCTGTAATCAATATTTCCCAGAAATAACATCATATATTGACCCAGGTTTTTCAGAAACACTGCCTTAGTTTTAAAAATAATGTACTGCAGAGACCCCTAGTGGAAATTGGAAGCATTTCTTGTTGCAGGAATTGTTGTTGAGATTCTTGCATACCACTGCCATCTAGTGGACATGTTCAGTAAGATCACGTTGTGTTTTTTTTTTTACTGTCTGATTTGTCTTTGCTGCAGAGCTCTGCATTTTTGTCATCTATAGCAAAGAAACTCAGTGTTTGACATTAAACAATATCAGAGACTGTCATTTATAGTAACTGTCTAGGAACAAAGCAAATATGCCAATAAATCCAATTAGTTTTACAGAGAGACATTAGTAATTATTATATTCCAACACATAATTATTTAAAGGATACTTTCACAGTTTGAAAAAAAATGCACATTTTTTGCAAGTAAAAAAATGTGCATTTATTATTTTTCTTCTAAGACCCTGCAGAGCATTGCACTCAGGATCAGTAGATCGCAGGTGCAATATCAGGCTCCTGCAGACTATATAGCTGTAAGCCAGTACCTCGTACACACAGGCGGTTACCTGAGTGCAGGAAGATCAATGGGCGACCAGAATGCTCACCAGCACACTTGCAGTTCATTGAGAACTACAAGCCATCAGCTGCAATGGCTGACAGTATTTGTAGGCTTTCATTCACAGAAAACTGTGAATGAATGATGCAGCCATATGGGCGGAGCCTCACATGGCCGTGATATTTTCAAATTGTGCCATGGGTAGAAAATCCCCCACCTACTGTCACAGGGAGGGGGGATAGGGAGGAGAGAATGTAGATGAAGGGACATGTTACATGTTCTACCCTAAAAACAGGTATAACATGTAGCATGTTACAAAGGTGAAGTTGTCCTTTTAAAAATCCCCCTTCTTTCAAAAGTTTCATATCTACTCAGTATTACCCCTGGGTCACATATATGCTGCCGTGCGGGCCGTGTTTTGCATGGGTACGAGAGCCCATTCATTTGAATGGACTCCCGTGTCCCATGACATGCAGGGAAGAAGTCCATGCACTTCTTTGGAAACCGCCACCTCGGTTCCCAGTATAGTTGCGTTTTCCAGTGTGGGCGGCGTGCCATTAGAACTAATGGCACCCACCTGCAGGTCCTCATTTCTCTGTGCGGGTGGTGCGGCTGCATGGATTTTTGTTTGGATCCGCAGCGGCACCATCCTCACAGATGTGAACCTAGCGTTAACATTTTTACTAACTGCAACAGAGTTGTAACTGTAAAATACAGTTATTGGTTTAACCACTTGCTTACCAGGCCAATTCTGACACTTCTCTCATATATGTAAAAATCAGTGGAGTTTTTTGGCTAGAAAATTACATAGAACCTCCAAACATTATATATGATTTGTTAGCAGAGAATAAAATAGCGGTCGTTGCAATTTTATATGTGACACAGTATTTGCGCAGCAGTTTTTGAAACTTTTTTTGGAAAAAAATACACTTTAAGAAATTTAAAAAAAAATAAACACAATATATAACCCGATTTTATTTTTGTAAAATATGAAAGATGAGGTCTCCAGCAGAACGTGTCAGCTTTCATGGATGGGACAAACCATTTACCACTGGCAGGAATGATTAAAATAATCAGCTTTTATTTATTATGTACAACCTGTATGCCAAAAGGAAAAACCGTTTGTTGTAACTGACTATAAAGTGTGAACTGGAGTTTGGCTTATCTTTTTTATTTGTATACAAATCTGATCATATGTTTAACACTACCCACATTTGAAATATATTTTAAAAATACTCTTCCCAAATATATTGACATATATTTGAAATGCTACAATTTTGGCCATATTCAATATATTTAAAAAAAAAATAAAATAAAAAAAAAAAATATATATATATATTTATTTATATTATGTGAGAACTCGCTTCAAAAATGGTAGAGCTTCTTCAAAGCACACAGCAACTCGCTTCTTTTTAAGGGCCTTTTTGCCCAATTTTATTTAAAGGAAAGAGTTCAATAACCAAAATGCTTCCCACGCAGGGGTATCCACCAGCACACAAATGTAACAAATGTCAGCCTTCTGGCTGGTACACTGATTTCCGTCTGTCTCCTGCAGACTCTATCCAAAAATGGCTTTCCCGCACACAGCTAGCCAATAGCACACAGCTTGTCTGGCTTCCACCTGACTCCAAGGCAGAGACCTCCTGTCTGCCGAAGAGGAGCCCTCCTGATTCCTGTCTGCCGGGGAGGAGCCCAGAATCATGGCCTGACCTCCACAAAAAAGCCTGCACACACCTGTGCAATCATTGCGCTGGCTGCTCCCAAAATATGGGCCCAGGATTGGAGATTTCATCCCTCCCAAATCTCTTAGAAATCTCCAGGCTACAGGTCCCAAAACAGGCTTTACAAACCAAAGAGGAAACTGATAAGCCAGTTTCCCCTGCATTATGAGAACTGCCTGGAGCCCCTCAACCTGTATGGTTGAGAATCCTGGGTCTCCATCGTGATTTCCACTGTGGCAGGATACCGCACTGCCACAATACACACACATCGCATGCGTTTTTATTACAAAATATATGAAAAATATTTTTAAAAATGCATTTCAATTATACTGTATGTCTTTAAAAATACAAATCTACATTTTTGGAATGCATATGTAAAAATATATGTTAAAAAGACTTTTTTATATGTAAAAAAAAAACTGAAGAATATATTTAAAAAATATATATTTTAAAAAATATATTGTTTTTAAATATATTTTTCAGATTTTGTTAACATATAAAAAAGTCATTTTGAGACTACATATTTGGTATCTATTTATTTGACATAGTGTCATCTTTTATATTTTACCAAAAAACAAATTGGACATTATATTGTGTTTGTGTGCCCTAAAACTATATGAGTGTATCTTCCCCTAATATCTAGATTAACACCCCATTTACACTTGTGTGACTTGTCTTGTGACTTTAGACATCAAAGTTGCATGACAAGTCACACCCCAATGAAAACCATGTTTCCAATGATAACCACAGACCAATGATAACCATGTTTCCAATGATAACCATTCAAATTCACTCACTGGCCACTTTATTAGGTACACCTTGCCAATGCCAAGAAAATCTCCCCCACACCATTATGCCGCCACCACGAGCCTGAACCGTTGATACAAGGCAGGATGGATCCATGCTTTTATGTTGTTTACACCAAATTCTGACCCTGCCATCTGAATGTTGCAGCAACCAGTCTGCCCATTCTCCTCTGACCTCTGACATTAACAAGACATTTTCTCTTTTTTGCACCATTCTCTGTAAACCCTAGAGATGGCTGTGAGTAGAAATCCCAGTAGATCAGCAGTTTTTTAAATACTCACACCAGCCCGTCTGGCACCAACAACCATGTCCCGTTGAAAGCCCCTTAAATCATCTTTCTTCCCCATTCTGATACTCGGTTTGAATTTCAGCAAGTCGTCTTCACCACGTCTAGCCTAAATCCATTGAGCTTCTGCCATGTGATTGGCTGATTAGCAATGTGCGTTACCAAGCAATTGAACAGGTGTACCTAATAAAGTGGCCAGTGAGTGTATGTATGACTTAAAGTCGCAGAGGCTTCAAAGCAGTTCAAGCACCACTTTGGTCTTACTTTCTTGCAACTTGAGGGTCATAGACTTCAATATTAAACCTCAAAAGTTGAATGAAAGTCATACCTGAATATTTTACATGCACAACTGATGCAACAGTGGGTCCGACTTTGCAGAGGGATAACAAGTCACATCCAAGTTCCACCCATCCAAATATTCTGTTAGAGGATAAAAAAATGCAACTATTACCAATTTATTCTACAGTGAAAGCATTGTAACAGTTTTGGCAAGGGTTCAGATAAATGAGACTTAGTTCGTATTACAGCCACTTTAGAAATGTATGGTTGTGAAAGGTTCAAAAAGAATTGCCATGCATAATTAAACTATAGGTAGCTAACACCAACTCTAAGTTGTTGGGGGGGGGGGGGGGGGTTGGTTAGTATTTATCTTTACTATACAATAGTGTATTTGCTTCATGGGTTGCTAGGACTCAGGCCACCAGCATCCTAGCAACCAATGAAGCAAGTACACTACTGTCAGTAGCAGAGCCTGATAGAGAATGGATTGTTCCCCAATAGGTTTGCCTGCTTTGTGATTGACACCAGAAGGCAGTGGGTGGCTGTGATATTCAGACAAAAACTTCATGATCGCTGGGCCTATTGGGCAGGGTGAGCCCAATAACTGAAATTTCAGTGCAGACGTGTGATGGAATTCTTAAGATTCTTATAAATTTCATGGATAATGTTTTGGGGTTTTAAGTAATTTTAAAGTCCAAAATGTATATTTCAACACATGATGGAGGCAACAAAAGGAATAATTAACTGTTAAACTACAGTTTTTATAAACTTTGCTGCATTAAACATATTTTTTTTATTTAGACCCAAGCTATGTTTCAATGCAAACAAACAGATATGTTGTACTTTGAAATTACCAGCAGGTGAGGATGTTCAGCTATTTTCAACTATAGATATTCAGCTTCATGTCTACCATAAAAGGATGAGACTGAAAAATATGACGTTACATGATGCATCATTTTATAATTAGGACATTAATTTTTATGTAACAGATCTTCAATTTTCTTTCCTTCTTCCTTTCTCTTTCTTTCTTTCTTTCTTTCCTTCTTTCCTTCTTTCCTTCTTTCTTTCTTTCTTTCTTTCTTTCTTTCCTTCTTTCCTTCTTTCTTTCTTTCTTTCTTTCTTTCTTTCTTTCTTTCATTCCTTTCTTTCTTTATTTCTTTCTTTTCCTGTGCAAATCACATGCAATTTCTGTGCGGTGCAATTTGAGCCATACATTTTGTATGGAAAATAATTTCTCAGTTTGATCTCGCAGTCTGAGGAGGGCTGCATCACCAAGATTTTATTCCAAGGCCATCAATACATCTGATTCCCTGGTTTCTTTCTTTCTTTTCTATCCTTTCTTTCTTTCTCTCTCTCTTTCTTTCTTTCTTTCTTTCTTTCTTTCTTTCTTTATCTCTTTTTCTCTCTTTCTTTCTTGTTCTTTCTTTCTTTCTTTCTTTCTTTCTTTCTTTCTTTCTTTCTTTCTTTCTTTCTCCCTCTCTTTCTTTCTCCCTCTCTTTCTTTCTCCCTTTCTTTCTTTCTTTCTTTCTCCCCCCCTCTCTCTCTCTCTCTTTCTCTCTCTCTCTTTCTTTCTTTCTTTCTCCCTCTCTTTCTCTATCTCTCTTTCTCTTTCTCTTTCTCTCTTTCTCTCTCTCTCTTTCTCTCTTACCAAGATTTTATTCCAAGGCCATCAATACATCTGATTCCCTGGTTTCTTCCTGGCATTGACCCCTTTGAGGCGCTGTAGAGTTAGTATTTTGTATGGCTCAAATCACACCACATCTGCACCAAAAAAGTGCAAGACACTTTATTTGTCTGCACCTCCGTTTGAGAAAACAAACAGATATGTTGTACTTTGAAATTACCAGCAGGTGAGGATGTTCAGCTATTTTCAACTATAGATATTCAGCTTCATGTCTACCATAAAAGGATGAGACTGAAAAAATATGACGTTACATGATGCATCATTTTATAATTAGGACATTCATTTTTATGTAACAGATCTTCAATTTTCTTTCCTTCCTCCTTTCTCTTTCTTTCTTTCTTTCTCCCTCTCTTTCTTTCTTTCTTTCTTTCTCCCTCTCTTTCTTTCTTTCTTTCTTTCTTTCTTTCTTTCTCCCTCTCTTTCTTTCTTTCTTTCTTTCTCTCTCTCTCCCTCTCTTTCTCTCTTTCTCCCTCTCTTTTTCTCTTTCTCCCTCTCTTTCTCCCTCTCTTTCTCTCTCTTTCTCTCTTTCTCTCTCTCTTTCTCTCTTTCTCTCTCTCTCTCTTACCAAGATTTTATTCCAAGGCCATCCACATCTGATTCCCTGGTTTCTTCCTGGCATTGACCCCTTTGAGGCGCTGGAGAGTTAGTATTTTGTATGGCTCAAATCACACCACATCTGCACCAAAAAAAGTGCAAGACACTTTATTTGTCTGCACCTCCGTTTGAGAACTGATTTTGGTTTGTTGTTAGCTTAACCACTTGCCATCCGGGCGCTGTATATAAATGGCCGGGCGGTGGCAGTCCAGGGGTGGGTTGTCGTTCATAAATGGTGCCCGCCATTATGGACTGTGCGCGCTCCCTGGGAGCGTGCAGCACCGCGATCCGGTGCCCGCTGTGTCCTCCGGACACAGTAGAACACCGATCGTCATAAGGGACCTCTGTGTGAGGTCCCGATCATGTGATCACTGATTGGCCAATCAGTGATCAAATGTAGAGTAGTAAGCAAGATGGCACTTCTGACATCATTGCTTACTACGTGTGAAATCTGTGAATGCTCACAGAGGTCACATGGTATAAGGCTATTCACAACAGCCGTGTACCATCACAGCTCATACAGTAGTTCTCAATGGCTGCAAGAATGCAGCCAGAGAGAAGGAGAAATTATTGCTGTTGCTAATCACCAAATTTCGAACAATAAATCGTTCAATGGACATAAATGAATCAGTTTTTCATTTTTTTTCTGTCATATATGCGCAGCACAAACAGTTTGATTTTTAACAGGCGAGAAACACATTAACCTTTCAATTAATCATCTGTTCGGCAGACGTTTTCTGACCTTTGATTTTTTGGCAAAAAAAGAATTAAAACCGATTTTCTGTTTATGCTCATTAACTGGATGAAAAACAAACTGTCCAAGGGATGGATTTTCAAAAATGTTTTCGTCTAATGTATGGTCATCATAACTCTCCCTGTATCGGCTGTCAGCTCTCCCTAAGCTGCTTTAATACATACACTGACAAATGGCTGCTGGGAACCCACTCTTAGTATAGTGATTGGGCTGGAACATACCAAGACCCTCATTGTTGGTCTGTCTGACACTTCCAAAAGAACAAGCTCATTTACAAATGTGGCAGTTACAGGGATGAGGCAAACCATTTACCACTGACAGGTGTGCTTACAATGATCAGCATTTAATTAATGTATGTAGAAGCTTTATCCCAAAAGAAAAAACAAAGTCAAACTCCAGCTAATAAACACAAAAACAGCACAAAATCTAAAATTAAAATAACACAAATAGATAAACACTAAAGTTATATTAAGTGTCTGTGAAAACTCCAGCTAATACCCTATAGGCAGTTACAGCAAACATTAATATGTTAGTGCATGTAAATATGCTAGTACATCTAACAATTCCCTTCCCCAAGAGTGACAATGCTGCTGTCTAAAGGTGCACCCTGTGCTCCTTCATCCAGAGTGGAGACATTAAATATTGGAGGTGTGTGTTACTGATCAGATCACCAGGTGAAAACAGAGGAGAAAAAAAAGCCTAAAAAGAAAACAAATGCAGCCGCCACATCTATTGATTGGTAAGCGGCAATATATTACATTTTTGGGTTTAATACCGCTTTAAAGCAAAGTGGGTGAATAGGTCGGGTCAGTCACCAAAATGTGCTGACATCACCTGACATCACCTCCGCAAATCATTTATCTCAAATTCCTTTCACCTATAAATTTCACATTATAGCTTATAAAATAGTTCATCATTTGTCTAACAATGACAGACACGGTTAAATTACATTACACTTACAAACACAGATCTGCAATTACCAGACAATTACAAAGCAATGACATGCTTCACAAAAACTGGGTTGGGCAGCACTGCCTGTGCCATTCTGGTAACATCCTCAGGTGACTGACTCAGCTATGGGAATTCTGCTCTATGCAGTTGTGAAAGTTTCATCCAAAACTAAATCAGAACAATGTAAACTATGAGTAATAACATAATACACACACTTCCTGTAACCTTTAATGTACAATGTATGGATAATGCTCACGTGATATTAAAATAAATAATAATAATAAAAATAATAATAAAAAAAATAATATTATATATACATATATATATATATATATATAAATTTATACATACCAGTACATTTTAAACCTAGTCATTTTATTATAGCCAGATTTCTGGTTTATTTGTTTTTCATAGGATGGAAATCTTGGAATCCACCCCACATTGGTGGAACACCAGGGTTTGGTCACAAGTGAGACCTTTTGCAACCCTGATAGTTCCACCAGTGGTGTCGGTAGTTTTTTTTTTTTATTTTTGTTATTTTATTATTTTATTATTTTTTACCATTTTATTTATTTTACAAGGTTATTTTTTTTTATTATTTATTTACAGTTTTTTTAGTAGCCCTGTCTGGGGGGCTTTAGTGAGATATCAAGGTTCTAAACAGACCTCTGATGTTGCACCTTTGAGACAGAGAAAGGAGATTGAGGACACAGCCCACAATCTCCATACCTGCAGCCTCAGCTGCACAGAAAGAATGGCTCCATACAGAGCTTCCCATTCATTCACAAACTGAAGCCTAGTAAACACAGGTTACTAGGCTTCAATTGTGAACAAACAGAGTCAATGATCGGTATGGATCACTAACTCTGCCCATTCATAAAAAGGAAGGGGCCAATAAATGACATATTTACCAACCCCTTCCCACACTCTCCATCCTGAAAGCATCCATGCAGCAGTCGGCAGAAGAAGAACCCGGCAGAGCTGCAGGGGGGCAAGAGGGGGCCAAGAGAGCAAACAGCGCTGAAGGAAAATGAAGGTCATTGGTTCTTCTATATTCTGCCATCCCTGAAGCTGCAACTCCTATCCAGGTGTACAGGGGAGCCACCCCTGGAGCACGGGGTTGGGTCACAATTGCAACCCCTCTAAGCAAGTCCCTAATCTGTCTATTTATTGGGGAATTTTCTCCTCATTTCTTGTCTATGTAAGAAGTGACAGGAACACTCTCCAATTGAACAAATATTTTTTTGAATGTGGGAAAGGGTTAGAACTATTGACATTTCTATTCATGTCTGGGCTTTTTGTCTAGTTGAAGACAAACCCTCCCCATGTCTTGTCCTAATGTCAAAGGGACAGGAAGTGCAGAGAAAAGTTTTCAACAGGGTCAAAGACAAATAAAAACTAGACAGAAATGTTTTTCTTTCTTTGGCTGAAGTTAGCTTTTAAATGCTACAATGCTTCCTACAAACCAGGTAAACACTAAAATATTGATATATATATAATGTGTATATATATATATATATATATATATATATATATATATATATATATATACAGTCAGGTCCATAAATATTGGGACATCGACACAATTCTAACATTTTTGGCTCTATACACCACCACGATAGATTTGAAATGAAACAAACAAGATGTGCTTTAACTGCAGAGTGTCAGCTTTAATTTGAGGGTATTTACATCCAAATCAGGTGAACGGTGTAGGAATTACAACAGTTTGCATATGTGCCTCTCACTTATTAAGGAACCAAAAGTAATGGGACAGAATAATAATCATAAATCAAACTTTCACTTTTTAATACTTGGTTGCAAATCCTTTGCAGTCAATTACAGCCTGAAGTCTGGAACGCATAGACATCACCAGACGCTGGGTTTCATCCCTGGTGATGCTCTGCCAGGCCTCTACTGCAACTGTCTTCAGTTCCTGCTTGTTCTTGGGGCATTTTCCCTTCAGTTTTGTCTTCAGCAAGTGAAATGCATGCTCAATAGGATTCAGGTCAGGTGATTGACTTGGCCATTGCATAACATTCCACTTCTTTACCTTAAAAAACTCTTTGGTTGCTTTTGCAGTGTGCTTTGGGTCATTGTCCATCTGCACTGTGAAGCGGCATCCAATGAGTTCTGAAGCATTTGGCTGAATATGAGCAGATAATATTGCCCGTAACACTTCAGAATTCATCCTGCTGCTTTTGTCAGCAGTCACATCATCAATAAATACAAGAGAACCAGTTCCATTGGCAGCCATACATGCCCACGCCATGACACTACCACCACCATGCTTCACTGATGAGGTGGTATGCTTAGGATCATGAGCAGTTCCTTTCCTTCTCCATACTCTTCTCTTCCCATCACTCTGGTACAAGTTGATCTTGGTCTCATCTGTCCATAGGATGTTGTTCCAGAACTGTGAAGGTTTTTTTTAGATGTCGTTTGGCAAACTCTAATCTGTCCTTCCTGTTTTTGAGGCTCACCAATGGTTTACATCTTGTGGTGAACCCTCTGTATTCACTCTGGTGAAGTCTTCTCTTGATTGGTGACTTTGACACACATACACCTACCTCCTGGAGAGTGTTCTTGATCTGGGCAACTGTTGTGAAGGGTGTTTTCTTCACCAGGGAAAGAATTCTTCGGTCATCCACCACAGTTGTTTTCCATGGTCTTCCGGGTGTTGCTGAGCTCACCGGTGCATTCCTTCTTTTAAAGAATGTTCCAAACAATTGTTTTGGCCACGCCTAATGTTTTTGCTATCTCTCTGATGGGTTTGTTTTGTTTTTTCAGCCTAATGATGGCTTGCTTCACTGATAGTGACAGCTCTTTGGATCTCATCTTGAGAGTTGACAGCAACAGATTCCAAATGCAAATAGCACACTTGAAATGAACTCTGGACCTTTTATCTGCTCATTGTAATTGGGATAATGAGGAAATAACACACACCTGGCCATGGAACAGCTGAGAAGCCAATTGTCCCATTACTTTTGGTCCCTTAATAAGTGGGAGGCACATATGCAAACTGTTGTAATTCCTACACCGTTCACCTGATTTGGATGTAAATACCCTCAAATTAAAGCTGACAGTCTGCAGTTAAAGCACATCTTGTTCGTTTCATTTCAAATCCATTGTGGTGGTGTATAGAGCCAAAAATGTTAGAATTGTGTCGATGTCCCAATATTTATGGACCTGACTGTATATATATGGGGTGATCAAAGGGTTAACTGTGTGTGGTGTGTGTTTATTATGTAAGCACACTGCTTTGTATGGCTCTGCTATGCAGAGCTGACATTGGAGAGATCTGTCTTGTTTACACACAGGTCTCTCCCCCGTCAGTGTTCCTCGGCGATTGCCAGGTGCTGGTGGGGAATCTACGGGCGGGACATGGTGATCGACAGCTGAAGCCGACAATGGCAGCACACCCCCTACCCGAAAATACCAAATAACGTATTTATATGTGATTTTGCGCACTCCTGCCACCCTGTAGCAGTAGTTCGGGAAGCAGTTAACTAAAGAGGAGATATCCATTTGGTGAGTTACATAATAATTATCATATCACCGGGTGGAATGTGGACACTTTGTGGTGAAGGAGATAGCGCACTAAGCACCATCGTGGTTTAGAGACTTTGATATTTGAGGTCATGTTTAGTGACCCATGCACTTTATTATATGTATTTGATGTTCATTCACTATTTATTTGATGTTTTTTTCACGCCCAGAGATTTTATAGATTGCATTACACATGACATATGTTTTCTAAGGATATTTAGCACACAGCATGTTAGCATTTCCTTTTTGAGATGTGGCTTTAGCACCCCTTATAGCACTTGACTAGGGGAGTTCAGATACACCTGTTGCCTATTCCCACGCTAAACCGCACCCCATTTCCACCCCCTTGTTTCCTTAAATAACAACACCAACAGCTAAAATGGATTAAATGGCCGAATCGGCCCTTTATTAAACAAAACCAGTAAATAACAAACAAAACAAACATTCACCATTATAAACCATCCAGCTCCAAGAACAGTTGCAGATCCTTGGCGACGACCTCCTCACACCATTTTGGAATCCGTGGTGGAATCCATTAGGCTAGGTTTATCCCCCGCCTCAGGGACTATCCTAACTGACCACAGACTCCTACCAACCTTACAGTCTAAACTGAACCTGACCATTCGGAGGACTCCATACCTGAGATGGGTCCCACCATTTACCAACATACCATGTTTTTAGACCCCCGTCAAGGACCCCAACTGCACCTCACCTCCTACAAACCAAACCAACCCAATTACCAGGGCAAGGGGAGGGACGTTCCATCGATGATTTCCAGCTTGCAAGTTATGCCCTTCACCCCACCAACTGTTCTCTCGTCAGCTCCTCCCATCACCCCATCCACTCCACCAATCCGGTAAGTGTGATTTCATATGTCAGCCGCACCGTAACCCTATCCTGTCAGGTTTTACTTCCACCCTGTCTTGTATGCCCTGCTCTTATTCTCTTCTTTCAAAGCTCCAGGCATGTCTTTGAAAAAAAAAAAAAAAACCTTCTGCCTAGCATAACCACTTTAATAACAGGATCACCAGGTGAAAATAATGGAAAAAAGCCTAAAAAAGAAAATGAATGCATCTGCCACATCGAAAAATTGATAGGCTGCAAATGAATACATTTAGCTGTAGTTTTATTACAACTGCATTGTTTTCAAAGTCTAGGAACCAACTGAAAAAAAAGCAACCCAGCAAAATAAACTCAACTAAAAAAGAAAAGTAACAGTAAAACGATTTTCATTCATTGGATGAGACAGAGCATACTTTGAAGGAAATATGTGTCATAATATATGACCTTAATATTTTTAACAGCATTTTGGTATAAAACCATAGACTCGTAGTTTTCCAGGGCCATCCTTAACCTGAATCTACGAAAGTTTCAGCCTGTGAGTCATGTTATAATTATATGACTGCAGAGCACGTGACATACTAAAATGCAGATCGTGTTCCCCTCCCTGAAACTGGAAGCCGTGCGGTGTTGTCACATTTAGAAATGAGAATCCAATTAGTGAAATCTAAATAGGAATAAGAAACCAACATACATCTCTCATCTAAAACACATTTGTTGGATAATAAGTAATAAAATGTATATATGTATATAAAAAGTAATACAAATTAAAAAAGAATAGCTAATGAGGAAATCATGGTAATAAAATGTACGTTTTTATTAGTAAAATTCTTTAGTGCTTTAAAGGAGCACACACTGGGAGTCTTATAATTAAAACAGGTTCAATTTAAAGTGGTTTTAAACCCTTCCATATACCAAGCGAAGGGACTGGCCTTGGGTGACACAGAGATGAAACAAATCCTTCTGCATAAGTTGTACCTGTTTATCTGTAGCCATCTGTCCTGCACATCCATTCAAAGTGCAGAATTTACACATAATCAGTGCCGGGAGAAGGTCATCTAGCACAGAGGGTGAAGATACCAAATAGCACCCCTCCCCCCTTCAAAACATAGGAGCATTATGTGCAGGGGCGGACTGACCATTTGGAAACTCGGGCACTGCCCAAGGGCCCGGGGTCAGTAGGAGGCCCCATGAGATGCCCCTGGTAGCTTTTTCATGGGCTTTTTTGAGTTTGGGCAAGGACACGGGGGCCCCATGATCCCCTATTGCCCAGGGGCCCCATGAGTTGTCATTCCACCCCTGATTATGTGTCAGCAAAATGGTGTTAACAGCCTCCTGCTCCAAGCGGGGGTATGCTGACTGTATTCCAGGTGTTTGAAGTGCTATATCCAGACAGAAACACTGTAGCAGTCCACTGGCATTCACCCAGTGATTGCCGAGTATCTCAGACGGGGGAGAGACCTGTATATAAACAATACAGATCTCTCCCCTGTCAGCTCCTGCACACTGCTGGAGCCATACAAAGCAATGTGCTTACAGTGTAAAGCACAGCACACAGTGAAACACCACACAGTTAACCCTTTGATTGCCCCAGATGTTAACCCCTTCCTGCCCAGTGCCATTAGTACAGTGTCAGTGCATTTTATTAGCACTGACACTATATTGGTGTCACTGGGAATGGATGTCAGTTCCCCCCCCCCAGTGTCAGAATGCCTGCCACAGTCTTGCAGTCCCGCTCTAAGTCACTGATTCATTACTAGTAAAAAAAAAAAAAATCCAACATATATACCCCCATTTGTAAATGCTATAACTTTCATGTAAACCAATTAATTTACATGTATTGGGATTTTTTTTAACAAAGACATGGAGCAGAATACATTTTGGCCTAAATTTATGATGAAATTTGACTTTCATTTTTGTATATTTTTTTTTACTGGACAGCAAAAAGTCAAAAATATTGTTTTTTTTTCTCAAAATTGTTGGCCTTTTTGTTTGTTTATAGCGCAAAAAATAAAAGAAGTAGAGGAGATCAATGCAAAAAATGGCCTGCCCAGGAAGGGGGGTAAATCCTCAGGAGGGTAAGTGGTTAAAGTGATACTAAACCCACAACAGTAAAATCAGTCTGTATATGCAGTAAAGCGTGCTTGTTTTACTCACTGTGGAACCTAAGGGGTTAATCCGCTGCATTGTGTAAAGAGGCTGTTTGGTCTTGTTTTCTCTGCCCCTCCTCTTGTTCAAATGTCCACCTGATAAGACAGACTAAACCCGTAGTCACATGCACATGCTCAGTTTAGTGTGTGTTGCTAGAGAGGATTTTTTTTTTTCTTGGGAGAGTGCATGTGATCAGGACAGGGCCAATCAGCACTGTCCAGACAGAGGGTCAGGGGTTTTGAATCCTCCTAGAGCAGAAAAAAAACTCCTCCTACAAGCTTAACCAATCCTCAAGACAGCTCTAACTGCTGATGAGAAAAGGTATTTAGCAGTTTATATTTACTAAAATAATTGCATTTCCATGTTCTGTGCACTGTGGGAGACCAAATATAGTGAATGCATGGTCCGAGGAGACCAAATATAGTGAATGCAGGGTCCGGGGTTTAGTAACACTTTAAAAATGAAGTCTACTGTTTGCTACAAGCACAGACTATATTATAGCTTGTCCTGGAGAAAACTTAGGTCCTCGAGTGTACATACTGTAGTTCTTGTTTTTGGAGTATCCCACCTAAATTCCTCAACCCTATCTAAGTTCTCCAAAAAAAACAAAAACAAAACCCTAGACTGGTCATTGGAGAAACGTGCGAATGAGCCTGTGTGCCTGGCTGCGACTCTGGGAAACCTGAACACTAATCCTGCGGCTCCTCTGGGAGTAGCGCTACAATTGGTTTCTGGTTTCTCTTTTTTTTCGGTAAGGATACCTTGAAGCATCAGGATTGGAAAACAATCCATGTAGCTGAAAACCAACCTGATCAGTGTGTAATCAGCATCAGCTTCCAGGTATGGTAACCAACACATCAAATTTCGGAGGTACTGCTCCTTTCTCAAGGCTAACTATGGGAATATAGTTGTTTACTATTGTTTTATGCAGGGCGTAACAACAGGGATAGCTAGGGTTGCAATTGCGACCCAGTCCTATGGTCCAAGGGACTTGTGTGGTCCTCCCTATACACCTGGATAGGATGGGCAGCATTGAAGAACCAATCCCCATTTTCCTCCTGCAGCCCCTAAAGCTAGCTTCTCCTCCTAGACCTCCCACAGGCATTGAGCGGCTGCAGGAGGAAAATGGAGGTAATATGTTCTTCTGTATGCCATCTTGCAACCCATCCTATCCAGTTTCCTCTTATTTCTACAGCCCCCAGGCCTCTGAGTTATCCCCTGCCTCCGTTCTCCCACAGCGCTGTCATGTTCCCCCTTTACTCTCCCAAGGGTTGCTGTGGGGAATGTGTCAGGATGGAGAGCAAGGAAGGGGCCAGTAAATATGTCATTTACCAGCCCCTTCCTTGTCTGAATAGACAGAGTGAGTGATCTGTACCGATCACTGACTCTGTTCATTCATAAATGAAGCATAGTAATCTGTGTTTACTATTCTTCCGTTTGTGAATGAATGGACAGCTCTGTACAGAGTTATTCCTGACCATGCATTCTGTGCTGCTGAAGCTGCAGAAAAGGAGATTGTGGGCTGTGTTCTCAATCTCTTTTCTCTGTCTCAAAGGTAAAACATCAGAGGTCTGTTTAGACCTGATATCTCACCAAAGCTCACCAAGAGCTGACTGACAGCAAGCGACCTCCCCAAAGGCCAAGCGCTTGCAGACAGCGCACTGGGTGAGGCGTCACTTCCAGAGCCGAGGCACATGAGCTGGTGTGAGCGAAGGGGGATCTGAGAGATGTACATCATGTCCTCCTTGCTGAAAGTGGATCAGGAGCTGAAGAAGAAGGTTGACTGCTTCCGAGAGAGAATCACAAATGAGTGCGTCTCACTATTCACAGAGTCTTTCTTAGAGGAAACCTGACGTTGCTGGTACTAATTGGAGGACCCTGAAGGGAACAGGACCTGGCTATCTCCAGAGTGGATGATCTGGCTGACCTGATGAGACAGTTATATCTCAAATGCGTGATTAAATCGTGCATCTGGTGAGTGCGCAATTTACCTAATATCGGTCACACATCTACCACTACGGTTTAAGGAATTGGAATACCTATTTTGAGATCCCCCGTGATCCTCACGTTCAATACATTGGACATTCACTTATCACCTTAACCACTATATGTGGTTCTTATTGGGCACTTTATTCAGTGTGTTTACATATGTTTTAACACTCGTCACTTTATTTCATACCTTCAGCACTTTATATGGTTTAATTTGAATAAGTCATTGTTCGAATTTCTGCAATTAAGCACCTTTGTACATATATTTATTTATGATCAGCGCTGCACCCAATTTTATGTATTTATCTATAAGAGGTTCATCGAACACATCCAAAATCCACAAATTGCGAACTTTATTGTGAACCCAATTGGAGTCAATGGGAGTAGATCCTTGAACATCAATTCTCTCCATTTTCAAGGTTAATAGGCAGGGGCATAATGACTATCTAATATGGGAATGGGATCCCTGTAGCCCGCAGCTCGCCAGCATCTATCCGAGACTGAGGGGTATGCAACAGTCAACATCATCAGTACCAGCTGGACATGAGTTTATAATTAGTCTCTTGTATTGTATTACATATCGAAGAGGTATGTGCCAGTCTTTGCATATTACGCTTCTGTAAATCTGTACAGGTGTGATATACCTCTGTTTCCCATTCCCTACGGAATCAGAGACCTATGGTGACATCACATTTATTCAGAAATTTATAAGAAATAGATAACAGACCTCTGTGGATGAGCTATTTATGCCAGAGAGATTCAAGGTTGGTAAGGGATTCAACCATTCTAATACCACGTAGATGAACAGTACAAACATGTTGTAATTGCTGGTATCTTAAGGCATCCATTGGGAACTCACCATATACCTCCCATTCTGCAACTTAAGGAGTTGGTGTCTCCATCAGTCACCCAACATTTCAAAAAAGACAGTGACTAGCCCGTGGGAACCAACAGAAACCACCCAATGGTAATGGAGGCGAGATCGATGGAGAAAGGGCTCTTTGTTTATTAGTTAAATCCCAGAGCTTTGAAATGTGGGTAATGATAAAAGATATAGAGTTAGAAAAACCTATATAGGTATGGGACCCAAGGGGCATGGGCCAAATTGCAGCCTGCCAATGTCCCCTCCAGAGCTACCCAGGCCTTTTGAGTGTCTCCAACTGAGGATTCTAGTTAAGGTAATTGCCCTATAGTAGTTCTTCAAGTTGGGGGAGCCCCCATCCAATTTAAACCCCATGAGAATATGGTACATTAACCTTCATTTAGCCTTTCACCAGACTTTTTTAACCACTTCAATACCATGCACTTTCACCCCCTTCCTGCCCAGGCCAATTTTAGGCTTTCAGTGCTCTCACACTTTGAATGACAATTGAGTGGTCGTGCAACGTTATATGCAAACTAAATTTCTATCATTTTGATAATATAACTAGAGCTTTCTTTTGGTGGTATTTAATCGCCACTGTTTTTTTTTTTTTTTATAAATAACAAACAAAAAATGAAAGTTTTGAAATAAAAACATGTTTTTCTTCATTTCTGTTATAAATTTTGTAAATAAATAATTATTCTTCATAAATTTAGGCCAACATTTATTCTGCTACATTTCTTTGGTGAAAATAATCCATATCAGTATTTATTATTTAGTCTGTAGGAAAGTTATAGAGTTCACAAATTATGGTATAGATCTGAAAATCGATCAATCCTGAAGTACTAATTTACTAGTACTTTCTAATTTCTTGAGACCCAAAAATGTCAGGACAGTACAGATATCCCCCAAATGGCCCCTTTTGCAAAGTAGACAGTCCAAAGTATTTAGTGAGAGGCATGGCAAGTTTTTTTAAATTGTAATTTTTTTGGAAAATGAAGCAATTAAGAAATACATTTTTCACATTTTGTTTTTACATACTGTCACCAGTACAGTACAGCGTCAACATATAACTGGTGTGGTGGTGATCAGGGACACTGACTGGTGACAGTACAAAAAAAAAATAATATATATATTTTTTAAATGTTTTTGTATTACTTTTTTTTTTCTTTTTCTAATGATTTTTTTTTCATAACACACTGTGACTATAGTAACATTGTACTGCTCTGGGGAAGTGACCAGTATTTTTTTTTTACACATAAAGAATTTCATTGCTATAAGCAAGCATTTAACTGAATGAAATTGATTAATTCAGGTTTTTTTGTTGTGACTAGCCACAGATAAACACATGACACAGATGGGCTGAGATTGGCCCAGTCTGTACCATGTGATTACTGTGACCAATCAGAGCTAGTGACACAATTGTATGCAATGGATGGCATGAAAGGAAGCCATCCATTGTTTACAATTGTTATGTGACCTGCTGAGGTTTGTTGCAGTGGTCACATGGTACAAGCAACAGGCCAGTACACAGATCTGGCATTGGCTGTTTCTGAGAGACACAGCTGGTGAAAGATCTCACCACAGTGCAACTTAATTCATGATCTGGGAAGATGTCATATGACACCCACCTGGATCAACAAGAGTCCTACACAGCCGACTTTTTGCTATTAACTGGGTGTGGACTGGTTATTTATTTCAGGTACTTATATAGCGCCATCAATTTACACAGCGCTTTACATATATGTTGTACATTCACATGAGTCACTAACCCTCAAGGGGCGTACAATCTAAGGTCCCTAACTCACATTCATACATACACATACTAGGGCCAATTTAGACAGGAGTCAATTCACCTACCAGCATGTCTTTGGAGTGTGGGAGGAAACCAGAGTACCCGGAGAAAACCCACACAGACACAGGGAGAACATGCAAACTCCAGGCAGGTGGTGCCATGGTTGGGATTCAAACCAGCGACCCTAGTACTGCCAGGCAGAAGTGCTAACCATTTAGCCACTGTGTTGCCCAACAACAATGTTAAAACAATATACTGAGCTGGCCAGAACTAGCTCTTGAGGGAGTCTATTCCACATGTTCACAGCTCTTACTGTGAAGAAGCCTTTCCATATTTGGAGATTAAATCTCTTCTCTCCTCCTCCAGACCTTGTCCTCTGTGATGACCTCAGAATGAATAACTCTACACCGAGTTCACTATATGGACCATTTATGTATTTATTTATTTTTAAAGGTCTATGCTACTTGTGCCCTTTGGTGGAGGATCTTTCACGTGCACATTGGGATTTTCGGTAGATCATGGAATGATGTTTTTGGTCACAATATTGGTTAAGGAGTGATACAGACATTTATATAATCACACAAGAATATGAGTTTAAGTTTTGGACTTCAATGTACGCATTCTTGTATTCTTGACTGCATATTTAAATTTAAATTTTTATACCTGAGGATATTTTGCTTTGTTAGCATGGCAATGTGGGTTGTATATAGCCATAAAACTAAAGTCCTCAAAAATAGAGGAAGGATAATTCTTGTCCAAAGGACTCTAAACTGGACAGGTTAGGTAGCATTGCATCAGCATCCAAGATTTGTGCATTCCTAGGTTTATCAGTATCAGTAGTGTAATGCAAAGTGTCAAAAAGGGCGTAGCCCATATTTAAAGTACACAGTAATAGCATATAAGAAGCATATCATTATCAAAAGTACTGTTAATAGAAGTCACCCGTCATAAAGCATTGAGGCAAAGAAAAAACAGTAATACCTAGAGGAGAAACCTCTGAAGCATTACTTACAATATTATAAAGTACATTGCAGTGTGTGATATGACAATATGCTATTTAGTCACAAGATGGCGATAGAATGCAAAAAAAACCCTTAAAGAATTAAAAAATTGTGAAAAACTGCAGAATATGTCCTGAGTGAGAAAAAAAAGTATATAGAAAAAAAGGTGCAGTTTCCAGGTACACCATTAGTGAACTTAATGGTGAAATGTCATGCCTGATTCCCCCCTCAGTCACGTCTAGGTGATGGAGGATTCCACATAGAAGATTGACAAGCAGTGGAAGGAGGTCTGGGGAGGTCAGCCTCTAGAACAGTGTTATTCAACCTGTTTTCGACCAAGGCACCTGTTAAAATCTGGCAGAATCTTAAGGCACCCCAATCAAAAATATGAAAAAAAAAGTAATTGTTACTTACCTTCGGAATACAAAAAAAAAAGGAAGTGCAGCACTATCGTTTCAGGCCCATCACTACTAATACTATATATATATAGTGTGTGTGTGTTGGTATTATTTTTTCTTTGTGCTCCATTTGCACATTGCTCTGCTGCAGTTTGTCCGTAGCGCAGGCTAACCACAGTGTTTATGTGCATTACCTGCGCTTTTCTCCATAGACCTCAATTATGTCCTGCATTTTTGGTGCATTTTCTAAAAGCTCACAAAAAATGTGGCACATAATAGAAGTCTAAAAGAAACAGCAGGCAACCCACATGAAAACTGTGGGTACCCTGTACTACACATGTGCTGGAGCCAGCAGAGGATTGTACAAATAGAATACAAAAAATTAAGAATTGAAGCACTATAACATGACAGTTACAGGCCCATCAATACCAATACAGTATATACACAATATTGCCAAAAGTATTGGGACATTCCACACACATGAACTTTAATGGCATCCCAGTTTTAGTCCATAGCATTCAAAATTGAAGTGGACTGCCATTTGCAGCTATAACAGCTTCAACTCTTCTGGGAAGGCCGTCCACAAGGTTTAGGAGGGTGTCTATGGGAAGGTTTGACCATTCTTCCAGAAGTGCATTTGGGAGATCAGGCACTAATGTCGGGGGAGTAGGCCTGGCTTGCAGACTCCGCTCTAATTCACCCCAAAGGTGTTCTATGGGGTTGAGGTCAGGACTCTGTGCAGGCCAGTCAAGTTCCTCCACCCCAAACTTGCTCATTCATGTTTTTATGGATCTTGCTTTGTGCACTGGTGGGCAGTCATGTTGGAACAGGAAGGGGCCATCCCCAAACTCTTCCCACAAAGTGAAATTGTCCAAAATGTCTTGGTATGCTGATGCCTTAAGATATCCCTTCACTGGAACTAGGGAGCCGGGGCCAAGCCCAACCCCTGAAATACAACCCCGCACCATAATCCCCCCTCCACCAAACTTTACACTTGGCACAATGTAGTCAGGCAAGTACCGTTCTCCACACAAAGTTTGGAGGTCTTTAGCTATTGACTCTGCAGACAGTTGACGACTCCATCAGATTACCAGACAGAGAAGCGTGATTGGTCACTACAGAGAACACATCTCCACTGCTCTAGAGTCCAGTGGCAGCGTGCTTTACATCACAGCATCTGACGCTTTGCATTGCACTTGGTGACTCAAGACTTGGATGCAGCTGCTCGGCCATGGAAACCCATTCCATGAAACTCTCTACGCACCATTGTGCTAATCTGAAGGCCACATGAAGTTTGGAGGTCTTTAGCTATTGACTCTGCAGACAGTTGGCGACGTCCGCGCACTGTGCGCTTCAGCATGTGCTGACCCCAGTCATTTTACATGGCTTAATACTTCGTGGCTGAGTTGACCGTGGAATATGAGGTCGTGTATGTGCTGACCCCACTCAGCCACAAAGTGGTAGGCCACGTAAAATGACAGAGTTTCTCTATACTGTGTACTTACACTATGTTGCCAAACGTTTTGGGACACCCCTCCAAATCATTGGATTCCGGTGTTCCAATCATCTGTATGGCCACAGGTGTATAAAATAAGCCCCTAGGCATGCAGACTGCTTCTACAAACATTTGTGAAAGAATGGGTCGCTCTCAGGAGCTCAGTGACTCCAAGCGTGGTCCCGTGATAGGATGCCACCTGTGCAATAAGTCCATCCATGGCATTTCCTGGCTACTAAATATTCCACGATCAACTGTTAGTGGTATTATAACAAAGTGGAAGCAACTGGGAACAACAAAAACTCTGTCATTTTACGTGGCCTACCACTTTGTGGCTGAGTGGGGTCAGCACATGAAAGACCTCAAAACATTCAGATTAGCACAACAACAATACATAGAGTGCTGCATGGAATAGGTTTCCGTGGCCGAGCAGCTGCATCCAAGCCTTACATCACCAAGTACAATGTAAAGTGTCAGATTCAGTGGTGTAAAGCACGCCGCCACTGGACTCTAGAGCAGTGAAGATGTGTTCTCTGGAGTGACGAATCACGCTTCTCTGTTTAGCAATCCGATGGACTTGTCTACACTTGGCACAATGCAGTCAGGCAAGTACCGTTCTCCTGGAAACCACCAAACCCAAAGTTTGGTGGAGGGGGGATTATGGTGCGGGGTTGTTTTTCAGGGGTTCGGCTTGCACCCTTAGTTCCAGTGAAGTATCAGCTTGCCAAGACATTTTGGACAATTTCATACTCCCAACTTTGTGGGAAGAGTTTGGGGATGGCCCCTTCTTGTTCCAACATGACTGCGCACCAGTGCACAAAGCAAAGTCCATAAAGACATAAATGAACGAGTTTGGGGTGGAGGAACTTGACTGGCCTGCACAGAGTACTGGCCTTAACCTGATAGAACACCTTTGGTATTAATTAGAGCGGAGACTGCGGGCCAGGCCTCCTCCCCCGACATCAGTGCCTGACCTCACAATTGCGCTTCTGGAAGAATGGTCAAACCTTCCCATAGACACCCTCCTAAACCTTGTGGACAGCCTTCCCAGAAAAGTTGCAGCTGTTATAGCTGCAAAGGGCGGGGCCAACTCAATATTGAACCCTATGGACTGAGACTGGGATGCCAGTTCATGTGCGTGTAAAGGTAGTCATCCCAATACTTTTGGCAATATAGTGTATCACAATTAAGAGAGCTAAGTGTAATTTCTGTCTGCTGCTTAATTCCTCTGCTATCAGCATGAATCACTTCTGACAAGTTTACCTGACACCAAGAGGAAATGGTGACAGAGGAGGGATGTCCAGCAGATTGACAGCTTCATCTCTATTAATGTGAGCTGTGTTAAGGGGGGTTTGTCTCTTCCCTCCAATCAGCTTTCAGAGCTCTCCTCACTGATGTAATCAGCTCCCCGCCTCCTGCTTTTCAGAACTGAGAGATCCTGTGCAAATTCTGTACCTTGAATAGATGTAGGGGACAGACATCTGCAAATAATCAGGTACAACTTATGTAGAATGATTTTTTTCATCTCTGTTTATCACCTGAGTCCAGTTAGCTCAGTAGGTATATGTAAGGGTTCACAAATACTTTAAAGCTTTAGTAAATTCTGGGATGTGTGTTTTCCAAGATTACCGAACCGCTGTTGTTTTGCATATGCGAAATTTCTGTAACAAATCAGTGACCTTTTGCATAATAGAATGTATTTATTATTGTTTTTCAGGTTTTGCTTGGATTTACTGTAAAGAGTTTTTCTGGCATTTCAAGTTTGTTTAATCAGACATGTGATGTATTACACAAGGAATTTCCCTTGATTTTCAGGTTTTGTCCGAATTGAAAGTAAAAGGCTATGTTCTTCTTCAGAGAGACAGGGTATAATGAAAAAGAGTGCCTGCATTTATGTGAGAAGTGACCTCAAAGTGAGTGTAAAAGAGAACCCAGTTGATGAAGAGTGTGAAGGTGCTTAAGCATTATGGGTGGCACTAGAACGAGAGGTAGAGAAGGTGCCACTGAGTGCAGACTGTAATACACTTTATTAAAACATTGCTGTAAATATATTCACATTTAGGAAGATATATACAGGCACATCTAAAGAATATAAGAATCATCCGGGAACGGTGTGGATCAGCTGCAGATGGAAGATGTCCAAAACCTGGGTCCAGAGCCAGCTGTGAGGTGGAACAGGACTGTATCGCCGCTGTAGGGTTTGGTGGAACACAGGTCAAACCGCATCCAATCCGCATATACACTATATTGTCAAAAGTATTAGGACACTCCTCCAAATCATTGGATTCAGGTTTTCCAATCACCTCCATGGCCACAGGTGTATAAAATCAAGCATCTAGGCATGCAGACTGCTTCTACAAACATTTGCAAAAGAATAGGTCGAGCTCAGTGAATTCAAGCGTGGTACTGTGATAGGTTGCTACTTGTGCAATAAGTCAATCTGTGAAATTTCCTTGCTGCTAAATATTCCACGGTCAACTGTTTGAGGTATTATAACAAAGTGGCAGCAATTGGGAACAACAGCAACTCAGCCATGAAGTGATAGGCCACATAAAATAACAGGTATAGATGAATCAGAGTGACTTGCGAGCCACAGGTGTGATAATTACTAGAGGATTGCAAACATGAAACACATAACTACAACTGTGTTAGAAATATCTACAAATATATGTTGCGCTCCTAAATACTTCTCAATAAATAATTAAATTATTACCATTAAATTAATTCAAATTATGATACAAATAACTAATAAAAGTGTATAAATACCAAAAAATATTTAAATAGATAATTTCAACTAATCAATCTCCTCCAAATAAATATCAAAATAATTCCACATAAAATACTCCTCTGAAAAAATATTTTGCCAAGTGCTCATAAATCATTAGTGGCATGGTGTACTTACTAATACCCTCAATTTCATTTATATTCATAATACCCTCATTTAATATAACAAAAATAATAAACCAACTAATAACACTCAACTAAAACGCATTTAAATGATCCCCATAAACAAAAATAACCAAATGCTCATAAATAACTAGTAGTGATTAGTATGAATCCAAACATCATCAAAATAATAGTCCCATTGAATAAACAATTGTTTGTATAGTGACTTGGTGCTTGTTGTTCCTCAATTTGTGACTTTTGTGAATCCTTCAAATAGTGAAGATGTGCGCTCACCTCCTTTGATGCCTGCAATTAGGCTATACACGCTTTCGGTTCACTTTCCCTGGAACCTGCTGGACATATACTTTTGCTGGTAAAAAAAAACTCCCAATTTTACCAGCAAAAGTATATGTCCAGCAGGTTCCAGGGAAAGTGAACTGAAAGCCTGTATAGCCTAATTGCAGGGTGCAGAACCACATTCATTTGAAAGGGCTGCTGTGCCCATGTTTCCTTCAAGAAAAAGGTGCATGCATCTTTTTAAAAATGTGTGGTCTTTCAGAATGAATGGCAGCCCCACACATCTTGTAAGAGCAGCACGATTTGGCTGTGGGTAGTTGCGGGTGCAGGAACAGGTGCAATTCCTTCACCTGCAACCAGCCAGCAGACTGAAGGCTTGTGTCAACCTTATCTAAGTAACAGGTATGAGTGCACCCAGGGAAAACAAGTGCATATGCGCACATTTGCATGAATACTTGCTGGCCTGCGCACACATATGCTCCTCATAGCATCATCTGTAATATTGTTAAGCCTTCCCTGACAAAGTTTTTGTTTTTGCTAGATAACAATATTTTAAGCAATAGTCAACATATATTCATTAAAAAGAAGGAAGTTATCAAGCAAATGTGATTTATTTCTATGAGGAAGTAAGCAAAAACTTAGACAAGGGAATGGCTGTGAATACACAATACTTGGATTTTGTAAAAGCATTCAATACAGTTCCCCACACATGGCTAATGTGTAAGATAAACTCTATAGAATTAGAAAATTCAGTTTTAAATGGATATAAAACTGGCTAAAAGACCAGAGAGTAGTGGTTAATGATTCATACACTGAACGGTTTAAGGTTTTTAGTGGTGTACCCCAAAGTTCAGTGTTGGGACCCTTACTTTTTATTACATTTATAAATGATAAAGGGTCTGGGATTAAAAGTATTATTTCAATATTTGCAGATGACACCAAGCTTTGCAGTGGAATAACGTCCTTCTTACAAGCAGACCTCAACACTCTATGTAATTAGGAAACTATGTGGCAAATGAGGTTCAATGCTGTTAAATGTAAAGTTATGCACTTGGGAGTCAATGGTGGGGAAGTTCTAGTAGATCATAGACTTAATAATGGCATGCAATGCCAAGCTGTAGTCAGCAAAATCCGTTCTTGTATTAAAAGAGGTATAGACTCCAGAGAGAGTGACATCATTTTGGCCCTGTACAAATCATTACTAAGACCTCATCTGGTTCAGTTTTGGGTGCCAGTTCACGAAAAGGAAATCAGGGAAAAAGTACAGAGAAGAGTAACCAAACTGATAAGAGGCATGGAGGAGCTCAGCTATGAGGAAAGATTAGAGGAACTGAATTGATTCTCTCTTGAGAAGAGGATATTAAGGCTACATGCACACCAGCCTAGCCCGGCTGTGGGAAAACACAAAATGTGTTAAAATGTTCTTTTCCTGAACATGATTCTGCCACGTTCAGGAGAAGGAGGGTTAGGCTCACCTAGAAATGGCAGCTCCTGAACTCTGCTAAAAGCCTATGTGTACATGGATACATAGGCTTTTACAGAGTTGAGTTTGCTAAAAAGACACCAAAAGCTCCTAAACTTAAGTTTAGGAGCTGCCAGCCTAAGGCCTCATGTACACTGCTGCTCCTAAACGCGATTTTAGGAGCTTTTGGCTTTTCTTTGCCAAAGCCCCTGAACTCAATCAATAAAAGCCACTGGGGTTTATTTACTAAAGCTGGTTTACTTCGCGTTCACCAGTGCATGGTAGGCAATCAGTTTCTAACCTCAGCTGGTTCAATTAACCCCCCAGGCGATATTCCCCAGTGTAGGTCGGGATTAACTTTCAGTACCAGAAGCGGTAACCCCGAGCTACACTCAGGATTACACTGCAGTGTTACTCTGGGATCCCTCCAGCACTTACCTTGTCCTGCGCTCCCGCGATGCCCCCCCTGCAGCATCCCCGGCCATGTCCTCTGGCCGATGCCGGCATTCATCTTCCGGGTTCCGTTCCCTGCGAGCATCGGTACGTACGGGACGTACGGGGGATAGAACCAGCGGGAATTTAAAAAATGTAAAAGTTTGACACTCAATACACTAAAATCTGATTGTATTACATTCCTGTATCAAACCATTTCACATACATTTTGTCCCTACTGCTTTGTCCTGTGCCCTGCCTGCATTTTTTTCTGCCTGGAAACTGAGAAACGTCCATGGTGTCCAAAAAGCGTCCCTTTAGTTCAAAATTGGTTTTAGACCGGCTAGAGAACAGCGATAGTAAATTAGAACCACTTGCAGAATTGAGTGATAATGATTCGTGGGGAAAATTCCTCATCAGACACTGAAAACGATTTTGCGACTTTGCTCAGTGATGTGCGAACTTGGCGCTCTATTTCAAATTTCAGTGTTTTTGGTTTGATTACATCATTGAATTAAATTTATTATTATTATTTTTTATGATTACTTATTTTATTATAATTTATGATTTCGTGTTTCAAATTTTATCATACCCGGGATGTTTACTAGACTCTTGTTCGGACAGATTTCAGTGAGTTATTCCTAAGAATTACAGGCCTACAGTAAAAAAACTACATATTTCCATTGAAAACAATGTACCGCTTTGAGCACAGAAATATGGACATAATCAGACCGCTAGGGAGGTTAAGGTTTAGCCATAAAACCTGTTAGTTGATTGGTTTCCATGTAAAAGTGCATGAGATTCTGAGTTAACCAGCTTTAGTAAATAAACCCCCCATGCATCCATGCGCACATAGACGTTTACCAGAGTTTAGGAGCAGCAGAAGAATCGTGTTCAGGAGAGGAACGTTTTATCCAAAACACACCAAACATGGCAAAAATGTGTGTAAACACGCCTAAGTGCTAGCCGCGTTTAGCGCTTGGGTGTTTATTAATTTCAATGGTAAGTACTCTGTCCAATGCAATGAATAAACATCCGAACAATAAACACAGCTAAATGCATACCAACACGGCTAAACGCAGAACCGCATTTACACGCATTTTGCCGTGTTTAGCGTTTTTCTGCTACCAATAGTGCTTAAAGTCTACCGCAGTTTCAGTATACATGTAGCTATAGGGGGATATGATCACCATGTATAATACATAAGGGGGGATATGATCACCATGTATAATACATAAGGGGGATATGATCACCATGTATAATACATAAGGGGGATATGATCTCCATGTATAATACATAAGGGGGATATGATCTCCATATATAATACATAAGGGGGGATATGATCTCCATGTATAATACATAAGGGGGGATATGATCACCATGTATAATACATAAGGGGGGATATGATCTCCGTGTATAATACATAAGGGGGGGATATGATCTCCATGTATAATACATAAGGGGGGATATGATCACCATGTATAATACATAAGGGGGGATATGATCACCATGTATAATACATAAGGGGGATATGATCACCATGTATAATACATAAGGGGGATATGATCTCCATGTATAATACATAAGGGGGATATGATCTCCATATATAATACATAAGGGGGGATATGATCTCCATGTATAATACATAAGGGGGGATATGATCACCATGTATAATACATAAGGGGGGATATGATCACCATGTATAATACATAAGGGGGGATATGATCACCATGTATAATACATAAGGGGGGATATGATCACCATGTATAATACATAAGGGGGGATATGATCACCATGTATAATACATAAGGGGGGATATGATCTCCATGTATAATACATAAGGGGGGGATATGATCACCATGTATAATACATAAGGGGGATATGATCACCATGTATAATACATAAGGGGGGATATGATCTCCATGTATAATACATAAGGGGGGATATGATCACCATGTATAATACATAAGGGGGGATATGATCTCCATGTATAATACATAAGGGGGGATATGATCACCATGTATAATACATAAGGGGGGATATGATCTCCATGTATAATACATAAGGGGGGGATATGATCACCATGTATAATACATAAGGGGGATATGATCACCATGTATAATACATAAGGGGGGATATGATCTCCATGTATAATACATAAGGGGGGATATGATCTCCATGTATAATACATAAGGGGGGATATGATCTCCATGTATAATACATAAGGGGGGATATGATCTCCATGTATAATACATAAGGGGGATATGATCACCATGTATAATACATAAGGGGGATATGATCATCATGTATAATACATAAGGGGGGATATGATCTCCATGTATAATACATAAGGGGGGATATGATCACCATGTATAATACATAAGGGGGATATGATCATCATGTATAATACATAAGGGGGGATATGATCACCATGTATAATACATAAGGGGGGATATGATCTCCATGTATAATACATAAGGGGGGATATGATCACCATGTATAATACATAAGGGGGGATATGATCACCATGTATAATACATAAGGGGGGATATGATCACCATGTATAATACATAAGGGGGGATATGATCACCATGTATAATACATAAGGGGGGATATGATCACCATATATAATACATAAGGGGGGATATGATCTCCATGTATAATACATAAGGGGGGGATATGATCACCATGTATAATACATAAGGGGGATATGATCACCATGTATAATACATAAGGGGGGATATGATCTCCATGTATAATACATAAGGGGGGATATGATCACCATGTATAATACATAAGGGGGGATATGATCTCCATGTATAATACATAAGGGGGGATATGATCACCATGTATAATACATAAGGGGGGGATATGATCACCATGTATAATACATAAGGGGGGGATATGATCACCATGTATAATACATAAGGGGGATATGATCACCATGTATAATACATAAGGGGGGATATGATCTCCATGTATAATACATAAGGGGGGATATGATCTCCATGTATAATACATAAGGGGGGATATGATCTCCATGTATAATACATAAGGGGGGATATGATCACCATGTATAATACATAAGGAGGGATATGATCTCCATGTATAATACATAAGGGGGGATATGATCACCATGTATAATACATAAGTGGTCTATATAGTGAACTTGGTGTAGGGTTATTCACTTTCAGGTTATTACAGAGGATGGGAACCCTTTATGTCTGAGGGAAAAGAAATGTAACCCCCCATGTACCGAAAGGCTTCTGCACAAGAGCGGTGAAAATGTGGAATAGACTCCCTCAAGAACTAGTTCTGGTCAGCTCAATGATTTGTTTTAGTAAAGACCTACAGTAGATACATTTGTAAATACATCAAATATAACTGGGTACTAACAATTATAGGTAATAACACTAAGGGTAGTTGATTCAGAGAATATCCGATTGTCACCTGGGGGATCACGAAGGATATTTTTCCCCCCCGCTGGAGCAAATGGTATCATGCTTTAGTTGGTATTTTTTGCCTTCTTCTGGGTCAACTGTGGGCAGAGCCAGGATGAAGGGTGAGCAGGAGGGGTGACTGTCCTGGGCACTGTGGTATCATGTGAGATCGGGGGGGGCACCACATAGTGACTGGGGGGAGGGGATTTGTGTTGGGAGGATGAATTTTGGAGGTGGCAGGGGTAAGAATTGTTCTAGGAGGGGAAATTTGAGGAGGTGTGCTAGGAGTGATGATTTGGGGGGATTTGTGTTAAGGGGAGGGAAAGGGATTTGTGCTAGGAGGGGAATTTAGTTTGGGGGGAGGATTTGTACTAGTAGGAATGATTGGGGGATATTTGTACTAGGAGGAAAAATTTGCGGGGGGGGGGGGGGTGGATTTGTGCCAGGATGCGTAATGAGAATTTGTGCTGGGAAGGCAGGATTTGGAATGGGGGGTGGGATTTGTGCTCGGAGGTGAAATTTGAGGAGTAGGAGATATTTGCAAGGAGGGGGCAATTTTTTTGGGAGGGGGATTTATGCTGTGGTATATGGGGAGTGGGGGGCTGTGGGCGATGGATATGTACTGGGAGGAAGGGGAATTTATGCTTAGAGAGTAAGCATGCAGATTATTGCTCATTGGGGGGGGGGAGGGGATAGTTTATTTATTTCAGGTACTTATATAGCGCTGTCAATTTACGCAGTGCTTTACATATATATTGTACATTCACATCAGTCCCTAACCCTCAAGGGGTGTACAATCTAAGGTCCCTAACTCATATTCATACATACACATACTAGGGCTAATTTAGACAGGAGCCAATTCACCTACCAGCATGTCTTTGGAGTGTGGAAGGAAACTGGAGCACCTGGAGGAAACTGACGCAGGCACAGGGAGAACATGCAAACTCCAGGCAGGTGGTTCTGTGGTTGGGATTTGAACCAACGACCCTAGCGCTGCCAGGCGGAAGTGCTAACCATTTAGCCATTGTGCTGCCCCATATTGCTAAGACATAATGTTCATACATCTTTTGTGGGGGGACAAAATTTGACATGTTCGCCCTGGGCTCTAATTGACCTTGTCCCCGCACTGACTAAGGGTATAGGAATGTCTATATGGAACTTTATAATTTTTAACATTTTTTTTCTGTTGGCTGAACTAGATTGACTTTTGTCTTTTTTTCAACCTGACTAACTGTAAACTATGCAAAAAAGAATTTGTATTGACATTTCAAGGTGCTTTGTGGCATGAGAAAATATATCACGACCAGCACAAGGAAGTAGATCTAAAATAACAATCGCGACTTCTCTTGGCCCTGCCTTTGTCATTTGAATCTCTATACCAACTGGCTATAAAAGAGGATGAGAAAGGAAAAAACCCAGATGCTGATGACCATCCATTCAAGTCACAGAATGTCACTCATAAGATCCTCCGTTCTTCTGCTTCTCTGTGCCATTGTCACATTGGCTAATGCACAGTCTGTCTGCTTAGGGTTAGGTGATGCTACTAAAACCAGCACTAACTATACACTGACCGCTCCAACAAGTGTTATCAGTGGCACTGTCTACCAAGGTGAGTGAAATTTTATGGATTTTATTTTCCTTAGATCTTTTATTAGCAAATCGCATGAGCTGCCAACGTCTGTATTCATTTTTTTAAAATGTATTAAAGTGGAACTAAATCTCATTTGAGCACCACAAACTGAAAACACTATTAATTAATTTATTTTTAATAATCAAAGTAAAATTCACCATCTATCCATGTCTCTGTTATTTATGTTGTTGAGAAACCACTTGGAAAGCATCCCTCTAGAATTTCGAGCCAAGTCCATTTTGAGTAAGGGTAGGTGATTCATGTAGTATTTACTTCCTGGAATCCTTCTGCCTTTGACCCAGGCATGCAGGCAGGAGGGTGTGCTTAGGTGATAAAGCCCCTCTCCAGCTGAAAGAAAATAAAGAAGACTCCTGGGATGTATGAGATCATTTTGACCTAGGCCAGAAACTAGGAAGCAACTGAAGAAATGTTAAAAAAAAAGTTTAAAACTGGTAATTATAATATACCTTCCTATTAATTTGCTAATGTTGGCAGCATGAGGTTTCAACATAGTTAATGTTGACTGAGGGAGTTTAGTTCCACATTAAAGAAAACCTGTACTGAAATAAGTGTAATGGGGTTGATTTACTAAAACTGAAGAGTACAAAATCTGGTGTAGCTCTGCAAAGAAACCAATCAGCTTCCAGGTTTTTTTTTTTGTCAAAGCTTAATTGAACAAGCTAAAGTTAGAAGCTGATTGGCTACCATACACAGCTGCACCAGCACTCTTCAGTTTTAGTAAATCAACCCCAATGACTGCCATTGGTGACATCCCCCTAAAAATGTCAGTTGTTTGGCTGTGTCTGCCTAAGTAACGGGTCACTAGTCTGGATTACTTACAAAGTCAGAACAAACCCTGCATACCTGGTGTTGGTCAGTGAATCAAACTTTTAAAGCCATGACAGCCATAATACACATTTTTTTAGAGAAATGAATAATAACACTTGTATATTTTCTTTTACTATGGGTTTCATTCAAAGCTTTGCAAATAACATTGTGTCTGAACTTTTCTGATATTGATTTAAAAGGTTGCGCAGATAATGGGTGGTGAAGAGTGATGCAATGAACTGTTTACTTTTTTTTTAACTTTATATAGAGTGCACAAAGTTAAGCCAGCCATAGATGAAGCAATTTTCTTTCACTCGAATAGAAAATCGCATTCCCCCATCAATACAGTCAGTGTTAATGGGGGAATCCCTCCTGTGGAGCCATTGTGTTCCCCCGACAGGGGCTGACGGAGCAGCTGCTAGTAATAATCACATGTAAAATCAAGCAGGCTGGTTGTACCAAAGTTGATCGATCGATCAACTTGGATACATTCAGCCTGCCTATACATGGTTTGAATCTCAGCCAGTCCCTCCTGAACTGGCCCAGATTAAAACTGTCTATAGCCAGCTACACACTCCATCCAAACTCCTGCTGCAGCTCGCAGATAATGCCTGGTGTTCATTTTGTTGGGCAGTGAGGGGTGATGCAATGAACTGTTTACTTTTTTTTAAACTTTATATAGAGTGCACAAAGTTAAGCCAGCCATAGATGAAGCAATTTTCTTTCACTCAAATAGAAAATCGCTTGATTCCCCCATCAACACAGTCAGTATTAATGGGGGAATCCCTCCTGTGGAGCCATTGTGTTCCCCCGACAGGGGCTGACGGAGGAGCTGCTAGTAATAATCCCATGTAAAATCAAGCAGGCTGGTTGTACCAAAGTTGATCGATCCATCAACTTGGATACATTCAGCCTGCCCATACATGGTTTGAATCTCAGCCAGTCCCTCCTGAACTGGCCCAGATTAAAACTGTCTGTAGCCAGCTACACACTCCATCCAAACACCTGCTGCAGCTCGCAGATAATGCCTGGTGTTCATTTTGTTGGGCAGTGAGGGGTGATGCAATGAACTGTTTACTTTTTTTTAACTTTATATAGAGTGTACAAAGTTAAGCCAGCCATAGATGAAGCTATTTTCTTTCACTCAAATAGAAAATCGCTTGATTCCCCCATCAATACAGTCAGTGTTAATGGGGGAATCCCTCCCGTGGAGCCATTGTGTTCCCCCAACAGGGGGTGACGGAGGAGCTGCTAGTAATAATCACATGTAAAATCAAGCAGGCTGGTTGTACCAAAGTTGATCGATCGATCAACTTGGATACATTCAGCCTGCCCATACATGGTTTGAATCTCAGCCAGGCCCTCCTGAACTGGCCCAGATTAAAACTGTCTATAGCCAACTACACACTCCATCCAAACTCCTGCTGCAGCTCGCAGATAATGCCTGGTGTTCATTTTGTTGGGCAGTGAGGGGTGATGCAATCACCTGTTTACTTTTTTTTAACTTTATATATAGTGTACAAAGTTAAGCCAGCCATAGATGAAGCTATTTTCTTTCACTCTCAAATAGAAAATCGCTTGATTCTCCATTCAACACAGTCTGTTAATGGGGGAATCAGTCCTGTGGAGTCATTTTGTTCCCTCAGCAAGGGGAGGCAGGGAGCCATTCCCACACAGTGATTACTGCTAGCAGCTATAATAGCTGCTAGTAATAATCGCATGTAAAATCCAACAGGCTGGCTGTACCAAAGTTGACCAATCGATCAACTTGGGTACATTCAGCCTGCCCACACGCGGTTCGAATGTTAGCTGGTCCTTCCTGAACTGGCCCAGATTTGAAGTGTCTATGGCTGGCTATACACTCCATCAAAATCGCCAATGCAGCACAGTGCCCTTTGGTGCCTTCTGATACACTTTTGTGAAATTTTCACACCATATCACATGTCACACCAATTTTAAAAGCTAAGTTCACCTTCAAAATTTAAATAAAAAAAAAAACACGCCTTTTGGCACTTAACAAAAATGTGCATTTTTAATTTTTTTTTGTGGCAGCCTGTAATGATCAGCAGATTGAAGGTGAAATGCGGGACTCCTGCAGACTGTCAATGTAGGCTGTCTTCCTGTAGAACGCAAGCAGTTACTGAATGGCAGGATCAATGGCCTACCAGAGCGCTCACTAATGCCCTCATAGTCCATTGAGAACTAGCTGGAAAGTCATACACACAAAGATTTTTTCGTTTAACTCACAGGGTAATACATTCCTGTATCCACAATAAACGTGCATGGACAAATTTCTTGTTGCAACTATTGTATTCTGACAGCCAGTGCCACCAGGTGTCTGATGTAAACAGTGCCTGCTTCTGATTGGATACAGGTGCTGTTTAGCAGACAATTTTCCACCTGGATCCTTTTCAATTTTTCATTTGAATGATGTCTAGTAGGACAGTACCAACAGGGCCATTGACCAAGAGAATTTCAGCCAGAGTAATCCAGTAAATGTCCTTTAATGTGATCTAAGCAAGGGCAAAATGTAAAATTGAGTCCTTTAATAAGAAGTGGATGTAGTAAAAAATGCGCAAATCTCAAAGCAGCAAAATTCCCCATGAGCTACTTTTGTCGCACGTAGGACAGCTGATCGAAATCAATGGGCTGCTCTATGCGTGTTGCGAAAAAAAAAGTACCAAAAAAGTGCACTCCCATTGCGCTGTGTGAATGAGGCCAGAAAGTGAAATGAATGTGTATACACTCTCCCCTATGTAATAGGGGAAACCACCTGAACTTTCCATTCACTTTGTTTCAAATCACACGGGCCCTTGCACTACATAGTTATGGTAGATCTAAAGAAAATTGTGCAATCAGATTGTACAATGTAGGGCCACCTTAATGAAGGAGTAGGAAAGCGGGTGGAAATAAAAAAGAGGTAGTATAGTAATGGCGGAGGTATGGTCCACCGAAGTAAAACGCACCCTATTCTTTGTATCACATGATGCCACAGGAAGTGATGGGCTTAGAATGCATTTTATAAAAATTTTAACCGGGAGGTGCAGATTCAAAGCTGCCATGGACTAGGCAAGTGAGAGATAAACACACTGGGATGGCTAGGGGTAGAAAAGACATTAGAAAAAGGCTTACATTTATTATGAAAAATTAAATTCTGCCTAAAAAGGTGAACTTAGCCTTTAAAACAGTGTCTCATAGTAGTCAATTGAAAGGTCTGATATTTTGATTTGAGTCTTGAGCGCATATTTGGTGGCTATTAGATTAGAAAAAACATATATTATCACAAAATCCAAGCATGCATGCTGCACTATAATGTATGTGAAGAATAAAGGGAAAAAAGAGTGGGCACAGATTCAAATAACTCCACAGCATACACTGCATACAGTAGAGTACATACAGTCGTACAGTAAGTGTTTAAATCCCTGTCATGTTTTTATTAGTTATATGATTGAGTGGTATGTATTAATCCACTGGTAGCATTATAGAAAGCTTGAGCAGATTCTTGTAACAATGTTAAGAAAAGGTAAAGGATAAGAGTGCTTACAGTATATGTGTATTATTTGTTGCATTGAAGAGAAAATGGTCTTTTTACTGAATGCAACTAGTAATAAAATTATCCTGGACAGAAATCAGTAGACTGGCACTCCTACCCTCTTCCCTTTTCCTCTTACCATGACTGGTGGGGGGTTCGGTTGTCTATTATCAATAATTCTCTCCCACGCATGCGTCCATCAGCCCCATACTGTAACTGGCACTGGATACTAATGTGCTGTCGCTGCTGCCATGGAGACAGAAACGCTGGATCAGCGCTGTCAATAGCAGGGACACGGCAGCAAGAAGAAGCTTGGAACCCCCACAGTGGTAGAACTCCAGGGCCCAGTCACAAGTGCAACCTTTGCAATCTTGGTTGCTGTTCTGCCACTGCCTTGGAACCTTATATGTAGTTCCTTTGGTGTGCTGGTGACACATAACTTGCTTTCTGCCACTTTGGGGAGCCCTAAGATGGCAGGAAGAGAGAAAACTGCAGAACATGTTAAAGGGTCCCACTGCGGGACCATAATAAATGGTCCCGCAATGGGAGTATAGGCCCCAGGCCCAGAGAGAAGAGCCCCAGGCTCAGTTGGAAGGACCTCAGAGGAAAGGACCTGGGACCAGAGGAAAGGGTCCTGGGACCAATAGAAAAGGCCAAGAAAATGATGGAAAGGGAAGGAGGGTGTCATGGGGGCCCTTCATGGTTTCTTTCACCAGGGCCCTGAAGGATCTAGTTATACCTCTGGCTTGCAGCATGGTGATTTATCTTGTACCAGGGCTGGGATTTGAAAGGGTAGACCTCTGAGCCCAACTATGTATAATCCCTCCACCTGATCAGTATTCATTTGCATAGTTAAAATTATTTACAAATCAGAGAAAATGTTGCCGAAATTATGATGGGGGAGAGCACACAATCCAAAGTAGTCAATGAGAGAGAAAAGGACCTAACTCTGATAAGCAGCAATCTTCCCCCAAGAGACGTGATACATGTATAGTAAAAAGGCAGGGCGGAAATTAGAAAAGGCTATTAAAGCTGAAATTGGAATTTGCACAAATCTTCCAGATACACATGTATGATCAAATATGTGTGACTGGTCCACATCTGACATCGGAACCTGGCTGGTGACAAAATCAAATCATCTGTTGCATATATTATAACATAGATCTAAATCTGACTAAGAATGTTTTCTTTGTGTTTCATCCACAGTAAACTTTACAACAACTAGCAGCACAAGTGGCAGTGTGCACATACAAGTTTTATCAAGCAATACCCCTGTGGGCACCTGGTCAGTAAAGCCAACTGGATTTGATGATTGTTCTGGAGGAGGCATTTGGGGCAATTTTACAGCTAGCAACACCTCGTTTATAGCAAGATGGACATCACCAGCAACGCTAAACGCTACTTCTGTTTTATTTAAGTAAGTTATCTATATTAATTGTGGAGTTTCCTACAAAGAATACAGTTTGTATAGTTCATAAGTCATACTATAGTGAGCTCCATTCGGATGTGCTCGCTACACTTTGCACATTAATATCGATCCATTTAGAGGTACTTTTCTACTGTCATGTTGTGGCAGCCTGGCTATGCGCATTGCTAGTTCATGTTGAAGATGTCAGAGAGGAGGTTCATACAGCACCTCAAAGAACTTCCCAAATGCTAGTTTTAGCAAAACCCTATTTACATAGTTACATAGTTAATCTGCTTGAAAAAAGACAAACGTCCATCCAGTTCAACCAACTTCATTAAATTAATTAACTTTATTAAATTTAACCAATTTAATTCCTTTGTAATATGCAAAGAAAACTCCCCCATCCATCCATGTCTCTATGCTTTATTTTGTCGAGAAATCACTTTGAAAAACACCCCCCCCTAGCATTTCTAGCTGTGGACATCTTGAGAAAGGGCAGATGATTCATGTAGCATTTACTTCTCAGAATCCATCTGCCCTTATCGCAGGCATGCAGGCAGGAGGATGTGCTTAGCTGAGAAAGCCTCTGCTTCCCTCCTGAAGACTTCTGGGATGTATCACATCATTTTCCTAAGTGTAGCACTACCCCCGTAGGAGCCACTGATTAGGATGGGTCCTCTGTTCATTGCCTCAACCTTTTCCAACAAAACCTCCTTATGACTGAGGGGAAATTCTTTGAGATGTTCTTCTGCTGCCTATTGTTGGGTCCCTTTAAGAGCATTGGTGCAAAAGTCTGCATGCAGCATAGGAACAGTATAGTCTTGGTACAGGTGCTAGATAACTGTGGCTCAGATGCGGTAAAGGTTTGGCATAATGAATTATAGGTTTTGTATAGGTGCAGTCTAGGTTTGTAATAACTGCGGTATAGATGTGCGGTATGGATGGGGTACACTTTGGGTTCCCTGATCTCAGTTGCTCAGTTCCTGCAAGCAGTATCAGCAATGGACAATTAGCCCTCTTACCAGTCCACAGGATACTGCAGTGACCTCTCACTGTAGAAGGGGGGGCCTTGCCTCTCCCTCAAAAGCCTCCAGTGATCAGCTGTGGGAAGCAGAGGGTGAGTGGATGCTCCAATCTCCCTGTGGCAGTGATGCGGACAGTGCTGCACTGCCTCCTGGTGTCTTCACTTGCAGTCTCAGGCTCGGGTCTTGACTATTATGGTCTCCAGACAGCTTGGCAATAGGGGGATTAAATACGTGCAGCTTTGGTGCATACTACATTACCGCACAAGTGATTTGCTGTGAACAAAGGGATGCTATGCCTATGACAGCAACAAGTGTACACTGTACAAATATGAAATATAGACAATATACCTCCCTCAAAAAAACTAGCAGAAACTAAAACAAAAAGGCTCTTATGCCCCCACTTAGCCCTGTACAAGTTTGAACTTCCTCACAAAAATATTACCTTGCATATGGATCTAGCGGGCTCTTGTTGTGAGGAAGCGAGGAAAGAGTAATAGTAAATCAGAGGAAACTGCACTTTTTTTTCTTACTGAGTAATTATAATTTGGTTTTACTGACTGTTCCAATAACATATTTTTATCCTTCAGAGCTTCAATCAACGACACATATGGAGCATTTGCAGCAAACCAAACTGCGTCATTTGGTAAGTTTCCTCTATTAGTTATCCACAATTATATTTGAGGGAATATAAGGTATTAAAAAGGCTTCGGTAGGAAGGAACAATCCCTGGATTGATGAATATGTGGGATCATGGTGGAAAGAACTTTTACCATATGTCCTTAGCTTTCAACATTAAAAACCCTCCCAGGTTCTGACCCAGGACCTGAGAACAAGGGGATCGGGGCTGCTCTGTGCAAAACCATTGCACACAGTAGGTAAGTATAACATGTTTGATATTAGAAAATAAAAAGCCTTTAATATCACTTTAGCAAATTTTATGCAGAATCTAATTTCACAGGACAGCTTTACAAAAACACTGGGCCTGTCGAGGGCCAAAGACCTGTCACACCTACAATGAGGGGTGAGGAAAGATCATCCAATTGGGAGTTTCTGAGACTGTTTACCCTTTAACCACTTGACCTCCAGAGGATTTACCCCCCTTAATGACTAGGCTTCTTTTTGCTACTCGGCACTGCACTAATTCAACTGATAATTGCGCGGTCATGCAATGCTGCATCCAAACAAAATTTACGTCCTTTTTTTTCACACAAATAGAGCTTTCTTTTGGTGGTATTTGATTACTTTTGCGCTTTTTATTTTTCACGCTATAGACAAAAAAAGACCAAAAATTTTGAAGAAAAACGATATTTTTTACTTTCAGCTATAAAAAATATATAATAAACTCAAAGTTAATTATAAATTTAGGCCAAAATGTATTCTGCTACGTTTTTGGTAAAAAAATCCCATTAAGTGTATATTGATTGCTTTTTGTGGAAGTTATAGCGTCTACAAACTATGGTATAGATACTGCAATTTACGCCATTTTTTTTGCTATACAGCGCTGCGCTAGTTTAACGGACAATGGCACGGTCATACAATACGGTACATAAATGAAATTTACATCCTTTTTTCCCCACAAATTTAGCTTTCGTTCGCTGGTATTTGATCACCTGTGCGTTTTTTATATTTTGCGCTACAAAAAAAGAAAGGCAGACAATTTTGAGGAAAAAAACAATATTTTGGAGTTTTTGCTATAAAACATGTCCAGTAAAAAAAAATTTAAAAATCAAATTTAGTCATAAATTTCTGCCAAAATGCATTCTGCGACATGTCTCTGCTACAAAAAACCCAATATGTGTAAATTAATTGGTTTACGTGAAAGTTATAGCGTTTACAAATGGCGGGAAAGATACTGGGATTTTTAATTTTTTTATATACTAATAATGGTGGCGATCAGCTACTTATGGCGGCGATCAGTGACTTATGGCGGCGATCAGCGACTTATGGCGGGACTGCGGCAGACATTCTGACACTGGGGGGGAACTGACTTGGGGTCACTGACATCCCCAGTGACACCAATACAGTGATCAGTGCAAAAAAAAAACCACTGACACTGTACTAATGGCATTGGGGAGGAAGGGGTTAACTTTATTATACAGTGAAAGGGTTAACTGTGTGAGGGGAGTGTTTTACTAGGGGGCAGGGGTGTGTACTGCACAGGACATGGCTGATCGGGAGAGATAAATTCTTCTCTCCGGCTCAGCATGTCAAGAGCTGACAGGGGACTGACAGAAAGCACAGGTACTGCAGCCCTGCTCTCTGTCAGTGATTGCCGCTAATTGCCGGGACACAGCTGGTAACGACTGACATCCGCGGCCGTGATCGGCAGGACAGGTAGGGTGGAGGCGCGCCTCGCGCGTGCCCCCTACCTGTTTTGAAAACACGCGTTTTAAAACGTGGGTTTGCCCAGCCGTGCCACCCTGTCAACGTATTTCTGCAGTGGCTGGGCGGCATGTGGTTAAGCACTAGAGAGAAGTTGCATCTTAAATAAAACCAGTCAGGTTCTTTCTAACCTATACAAAGTATAGAGTACATAGGGCGAGATTTGCCAAAACTGGTGCACCTATAATCTGGTGCAGCTGTGCATGGTAGCCAATCAGCTTTTTACTTCAGCTTGTTCAATTGAGCTTTGACAATAAAACCTGGAAGCTGATTGGTTTCTATACAGAGCTGCACCAGATTTTCTGCAATTTTAGTAAATAACCCCCATAGTCGGCTTTGTGTGCAGCCTGATCCATCTTGAACCCTCACATATATGCATATGACATTGACCTTAGTAGAGTTGGCCAAAAGCAGATTCCAGGTTGGAGATCTCACTAGTACCATAAAGAAATGTGCTCAACTGGACAACTCATGGAAAAAACTGCAGTTCTATCACACCTTCCTGATAGGTGTATTAGTATGAAAATGTAAGCAATAAATTGAATGAGTTATGTGACTGCAATCCAAATAATTGAATTAAAGAGGAGCTAAACCTTTCTAGTCTTTACAGCCAAGGATGGTGAGATCTTAGTCTCTGATCTGCAGTTGCCATGGTGTTGCACATGTGATCAGACATGACAATGGCCATTTGTGGGCTTGAATGTTTAGTTGAGAGCTGACATAAGCACACTGGCAACCTTGATAGTTACAACCAGAGGCATGCCTTGAATCTAACTGTTTTGGGAATCATTTAAATCAGTGGGGTCCATTTGGCTTTAATGTTCCATGCACACAATATTATCAGACGATTGGTCATCCATTTATTTTGCATGCTAGTCTCATATCAAAAATAAAGAGGGTGCTAAAGGTACAAAAAAACAGAATACAACTTCAGAAGTGATGTAATGTATTGTGTTGTAATATATTCTTTCATTTCCAAGCATGCGCGGTCTTGGTCACTGGATTTTTTTCAGACAAATACTGGACTGATTAAATGAAAATTGTTGACTTTATCGTACGAGAACATTTTTTGTGCTTGTCCCTTTAGATATTGTTGCATGAACTATTGTGATCTGCTGTAGAAAGCTATGTTCTAACTAATCAGATTACCATACGATCCCTCCAAAAGCCATTTTTGTCATCTGATTTTCTGATCGTGTGTACTAGGCATAATACTTTTTGTGCAGAAATGTAACATTTTTAAATATTACTTAAACAAAAGGAAATCATTATAATGCATGAAGTAACTTCACTTTTTCTCTATTTCTCCTGTTTTAGCAATTGCTACAACGACCACAGCAGCCACTACCAAGATTGCTGCAACAAGTGGAGGACCTGCAAATCATCCAGCACCTATGTTTTTCACGTTGGTGGAAACACTCTTCTTCCTTGTAATCACCGGCAAATTTCTGTTATAAGTTAGAATTGCAAACAAATCAATGATTTTTAGACTATATCCACATGGGCAAACTGAGCTATACAATCCAAACCACATGAAAGTCCCTGCCTTTTAAGTTGTCCAGCATCTCTACACATGTAACATTTGTGTAACATGCATACAGGTCCACAGTGTTAATGAAGCCTATTGGTTGCTAGGGCACAAGCAGCAATTTCTGCCTGGCATCCTTTGTTGCTAGGATGCAGACGGCTATTGCTGCTTAGCATGATTCTTTGCTAGGGCGCTGCTCTTGTACATCAATAGAGTACAATTGAGCTGTATGCATGTACACAAATGTTTGTATGCGTAAAGCATAATATACTGTGGATGAAGATTTTTCTACTTTGATTTTACGGATCTGAACGCAGCGCACGTTTATTGATCTTGACACATGCATGCATGGAGCCATAACAAACCAAACATCTGCATTCAGATCCATAAAGGAAAAAAGAAAAATTGTTTTTAGGGGGGTTTTCTTGGGTTCTCTTGCGGACATGTACCATGAGCTCTTACTGATAAATTAAATATTGTATATATTCCCAATTTACCTAAAGAGAGAGTCTGATGACCCTATATGTCCAGGAACATTTAGATTTATATTGTGTTGATGAAACAAAAGTGAAATCCAATAGTTAGTAAAAATGAAGCCTTGGAATTCCTTCCTACTTGTCAAGGGATTCTGTCTTTTATACAGGTGTTGCAATACATCTGGTCACCCTGTCCTAGCAATGTCTTGCACCAATCTAAATCTAAAGTTCCTGAGAAACCATTTCTTCCTCTCCTTGAACCTGTTGTGAAGTATTCCTAATGTTTATCTCCAAGGACAACAAAAATCTTCCCATGCACTATCTTCATTTATGTCTGGGAACCGGAAATAAAAACATTTGTAATTACCTGATCCCCTGCATCCTCCAATCCTTTGAAGGGCTTGTGGCCACTGAAATGTATGGGAGAAGATGCTGTGGATGTTGGTCTTACAGTTTGGAGGGAGCCTGCAGGAACGGGGGGGATATGGTCAGAAAAAGTGCTTTTTCTGGTAGCCTAGTATAAACAAGCATATAACCTTTGCACTGAAGGGGCATCCCCACTGCAAGGGAGGATTCTACTTCTCCCCAAATTTCAGCTAACTCTGACCACAAAATACAAAAGGCATGGAGTGCACTGACATAGAATAGCAATAGACTTCAATGGAGTTACAGTGCTTGTAAAGCCTTAAGTTTTTTTTTTTAACTTAAATGCATTTAGGTAAAAAAAAAACTCGCGTGTCTGGGATCCCCTCCAGCCCACTCCTCCCTTTTTACTTACCTGAGCCCCATCGTGATACAACGCTGTGCATAAGATCAGCGTCTCTCTTTGCTCTGTCGCTCATCACAGGGCAGATCCATAGCAGCGTTTGTCATTGGCTCCCGCTGCTATCAATCATAATATGTGACAAGGGAGTGGGGGGCAGGGCCGTGCCCTGCTGTCTCTGTCTATGGACACAGGCAGAGGGGCTCAGAAGCGAGCCAGCAGCAGTGCCCCAATAGGAAACAGCTGGATGAAAAGAAGGAGCCAAGAGCACCGGTGGGGGACTTGAGAAGAAGAGATTCGGGGGCGCTAAGTGCAAAAACATTACAGAGAGCAGGTAAGTATGACAAGTTTGTTATTTTAATAAAAAAAAAAACAGAAGCTATTTCAATCACTTTAAAAAAGGCTAATCAAATGCATTCATAAGTATAAACACATTCAATTGCCTATCTGTGGTCTAGAGGAAGGGATCCCAATGGTCATTCAGATTTTATTCCAGCTGAAATGTGTCTTGGATTGTATTAGCACATCCAAGAGTTTACAAGCTTCCCTGAGTTGCTTTTTAATCTTGATAATTCTATATGTAGATCTGTTCCATGGATAAAAGAAAGGGGCATCCAAGAGGTGCTGGGACTTTGAATCTGTGCAGGAAAGCTGATTGCTAGATTAGGATTCCTGGCCAGCAGTACCTGCATCAGCTTTTTTTTTTTTTTGTTTTAAATCACATCAGACAGTAAAGCCTTTACTTTGAGTCCACTCAAAGTTCTCCTTTTTAACTGTTGCCCTGATGAAGGGAAAGTTCCTTCGACCCCCGAAACACATTGGCTGTCTTTTAACACAATATCAATTAATGAATTTGTACTGTTTTTTATTCGGCACTCCTTCCATATATGTCTGTCTTATGGATAAGGCATTTTATTTTTGCTACAACCTCTGAAATGTTCAAATAAAAGACTTTGGTGTCTTTATAGAAGACTTCTATATTTACTTGATTCTTTATACCATATGGTAATAGCTATATATTTTTTTTATTAACTAGTGGGAAGCTGGATTTTTTTCCAGTTATGAACACTGTAAGATTTTACATAAAATATTTAAAAAAATATATAATAAACCTTGTTTTTTTAACATTTTTAGAAACCTGCTTTTATTGCTTATGCGGATTTTTTAATGTACCACAAAACTAACTTTAAAACTGAACTCCAAGCAAACATCAAAACATCAGTTATTACAACAATTATGAAAATCATTTTAAATGCAACTAATATAAACTAAAGTCCATGATTTTGACTTGGAATCAGCCTCTTATAATCCCCTGCACAACAGCACTCAGACTGGAAGTGGGAGAGGTATGTACTAAGAGGAGCTCAGTTGAGCTGCAATGCATTTGAGCTGACGAAAAACATTCAAACAAAAGGAGAGCAGAGTGCATTAAGAGATATTACTGCTGTGCCTTCATTGTCCAATCACAGGCTGGGGGCAGGCAGTAGACTACAATGTATTGCTAAACTGCAGCAGACAAAAGTAAGGTCACTATCCTGCCACTGTTGTTTGGTATGGCTATATATATATCTCAGAACAGGAGAGACAAAGATAACAATCCTTTTACAGGAAAAATTGCCCTAACTAATGTATTTGTGCAGTACATTAAGCTGTTTGCCCAGCGTTCACATGAAATACAAGTTGACTTCATGTTAAAATACTGTTCATGCTGTGTAAAGAATTTATAATGAACATCATTACTATAACATGTAACAACTCTATTGTTTAAAACTTATTGTGCATTTGCAAAGGGAAATAAGTGTATAAAAACGTATAATATTCTGTAACTTATTATTTTGATTTAAAAAAACTGTTCTTTCAGTTTTAATAAAACACATCTGTGTGTATTTAAACTTTTTTTTTTGGTTTCTATTACAAAGTTAACATTTTATGGGGCAAACCTCTGTGCCCCTGCTGACACATCATAAGAAAATCTTACTCAATGAACAACCATTGAAATGGAAATGTCTACCTCGTTCTCCCTTATCAACCTCATAAGCTGAAGAAGTAGCCAAAGTAATGATTTGGCCAGAACATCTTCCCATCTGATATTGACACAAATGTCAACTTAGATATATATTTTGGGTTGATTTACTAAAACTGGAAAGTGCAAAGTCTGGTGCAGCTCTTCATAGAAACCAATCAGCTTCCAGGATTTATCGTCAAAACTTAATTGAACAAGCTGAAGTTAGAAGCTGATTGGCTACCATACACAGCTGCACCAGATTTTGCGCTTTCCAGTATTAGTAAATCAACCCTATTATGTTGTGGACTTCAACAAGGCAGTTCAAGGGGGTTTTATGTATTGATGGAACACATAAAAACCAACTTTGAATGTTTTTTTTATGTTGGTGTCGTTGTGCCCTATTCATTTGTGCTTTAAATTAACTAGTAAACATGTTCTGGAATGGGCAATATGTGAGATATTACAATGCTGAAAAAGTCTTTTTAGCAAAGATGTGCAGTAGAGGATTTCAGATGGTATGACAGCATGTAATACGTGATGGAGAGAGGTGTGCAGGGTATGAGGAGTGAGAAGTATGAGTAGGAGAGATGTTTGGAAGAAATAATGGTGGGAAGTATATGTAGGAGAGGACTGTGAATATATATATATATATACATATATATATATATATATATCAATGCTTTTACCATGGCTCTACTGCCCTTCCCCATCCATTCACCTAATCACATATTTTAACTTTTGTAACGTTCTATGAAAGCCTTCTGCACAGAATCACATTTTGTTTAATTTGCAAGAAGAGACACAATCCTGTCTCAATGAGATGGGACTATTAAAGTAGAACCTGTGTACTGGATCCATCTTGGTTACCTCTAATTCTTGGCACACTATACCTGGGGGGTTGCTGTGGATGCTCCAATTCATAGCTGAATGTCAATGCTGTTGACTTTGATCTTTCCATTCAATTGCTCAATCTTCTGTATATATTTTCAAATGTGTGAAAACTAAACCCCTTGCTTTAATGTGAACTGTTAGACAAGGTTTATTTGGTTTGTTGCAGGCAGACTGGTAAGTGGGCTGGGGGGTTCTTTTTATTGTTTTTTTAAATGTATTGCTCTTCCATGTGCTATTTGTTGCAAAGACCAGTTATATGTTGAGGTGGTTGGCATTTGTTTGTACTGTTGGTGAATTGGTGAGGGGAAGCATTGCATACCTTCACTGCCATTGTGCTATTTCTGGATTAAAGTGCTTTTAGCTGCAAAGGCCAGTTGTAGGTTGGGGCACTTGCTATTTGTTTGCCCTATGAAAGTGAGCAGTATAAGTAAGAGAGACGTTCAGAGGATCTATTGGTGGTAAGTATATGAAGGAGAGGACTGTGAATGTTATGATGGCAGGCAGTATGTGAAGAAGAGGGATGTGTGAGCATAGTATCCCCAGTGATGATCAGTTCCGGGAACATGCAACAGTGCTTTTATCCTGACCTACTCCCCCCCCTTCTCTATCCCTTCATTTAATCACATATTTTACCTTGTGTAAGTTAAGCTTGAGCCAACTTCGTTAACTTTAATTCTAGGAATACTATGCCCGAGGGGGGGTTACTGTGGATGCTCAAACTGAAGAAGAGCAACCAAAGTGATAAGAAGCATGGAGGAGCTCAGCTATGAGGAAAGATTAGAGGAACTGAATTTATTCTCTCTTGAGAAGAGGAGATGAAGACTACATGCACACCAGCCTAGCCCGGCTACGGGAAAACACAAAACATGTCAAAATGTACCTTTCCTGAACGTGATTCTTCAGAAGAGGGAGGTTTAACATCACCTAAAAATGGCAGCGTCTGAACTCTGCTAAAAGCCTACGTGTACATGGACACATAGGCTTTTATGGAGTTGAGTTTAGGAGCTTTGGCAAAAAACCCCCAAAAGCTTCTAAACTTAAGTAATGGAGCTGCCAGTGTACATGAAGCCTAAGGCCTCATGTACACTGCTGCTCCTAAACGTGATTTGAGGAACATTTGGTGTTTCTTTGCCAAAGCCTCTGAATTCAACTTAATAAAAGCCACTGAGATTTATTTACTAAAGCTGGTTCACTTCAATCTCGTTCACCAGTGCATGGTAGCCAATCAGTTTCTAACCTCAGCTGGTTTAATTAAGCTTTAGCCATAAAACCTGTTAGTTGATTGGTTTCCATGTAAAAGTGCATGAGATTCTGAGTTAACCAGCTTTAGTAAATAAACCCCCATGTATCCATGCGCTCATAAACTTTTACCAGAGTTTAGGAGCAGCAGAAGAATTGTGTTCAGGAGATGAACGTTTTATCCAAAACACACCAAACATGGCAAAAATGTGTGTAAACACGCCTAAGTGCTAGCCATGTTTAGTGCTTGGGTGTTTATTAATTTCAATGGTAAGTACTCTGTCCAATGCAATGGATAAACATCCGGGCACTAAACACAGCTAAATGAATACCAACACGGCTAAACGCAGAACCGTATTTACACGCATTTTTGCCGTGTTTAGCGGTTTTCTGCTACCAGTAGTGTTTAAAGTCTACCGCAGTTCCAGTATACATGTAGCTAAAGGGGGATATGATCACCATGTATAATACATAAGGGGGGATATGATCACCATGTATAATACATAAGGGGGGATATGATCTCCATGTATAATACATAAGAGGGGATATGATCACCATGTATAATACATAAGGGGGGATATGATCACCATGTATAATACATAAGGGGGGATATGATCACCATGTATAATACATAAGGGGGGATATGATCTCCATGTATAATACATAAGGGGGGATATGATCTCCATGTATAATACATAAGTGGGGATATGATCTCCATGTATAATACATAAGGGGGGATATGATCTCCATGTATAATACATAAGGGGGGATATGATCTCCATGTATAATACATAAGGGGGGATATGATCTCCATGTATATTACATAAGGGGGGGATATGATCTCCATGTATAATACATAAGGGGGGATATGATCTCCATGTATAATACATAAGGGGGGATATGATCTCCATGTATAATACATAAGGGGGATATGATCTCCATGTATAATACATAAGGGGGGATATGATCTCCATGTATAATACATAAGGGGGATATGATCTCCATGTACAATACATAAGGGGGGATATGATCTCCATGTATAATACATAAGGGGGGATATGATCACCATGTATAATACATAAGGGGGGATATGATCTCCATGTATAATACATAAGGGGGATATGATCACCATGTATAATACATAAGGGGGGATATGATGTCCATGTATAATACATAAGGGGGATATGATCACCATGTATATTACATAAGGGGGGATATGATCTCCATGTATAATACACAAGGGGGGATATGATCTCCATGTATAATACATAAGGGGGGATATGATCACCATGTATAATACATAAGGGGGGGGGATATGATCACCATGTATAATACATAAGGGGGGGATATGATCTCCATGTATAATACATAAGGGGGGGATATGATCACCATGTATAATACATACGGGGGGATATGATCACCATGTATAATACATAAGGGGGGATATGATCACCATGTATAATACATAAGGGGGGGATATGATCACCATGTATAATACATAAGGGGGGGATATGATCTCCATGTATAATACATAAGGGGGGGATATGATCACCATGTATAATACATAAGGGGGGATATGATCACCATGTATAATACATAAGGGGGGATATGATCTCCATGTATAATACATAAGGGGGGATATGATCACCATGTATAATACATAAGGGGGGATATGATCACCATGTATAATACATAAGGGGGATATGATCTCCATGTATAATACATAAGGGGGGATATGATCTCCATGTATAATACATAAGGGGGGATATGATCACCATGTATAATACATAAGGGGGATATGATCTCCATGTATAATACATAAGGAGGGATATGATCTCCATGTATAATACATAAGGGGGGGGATATGATCACCATGTACAAATACATAAGTGGTCTATATAGTGAACTTGGTGTAGAGTTATTCACTTTCAGGTTATTACAGAGGATGGGAACCCTTTATGCCTGAGGGAAAAGAAATGTAACCCCCCATGTACAGAAAGGCTTCTGCACAAGAGCGGTGAAAATGTGGAATAGATTCCCTCAAGAACTAGTTCTGGCCAGCTCAATGATTTGTTTTAGTAAAGACCTACAGTAGATACATTCGTAAATACATCAAATATAACTGGGTACTAACAATTATAGGTAATAACACTAAGGGTAGTTGATCCCCAGAGAATATCCGATTGTCACCTGGGGGATCAGGAAGGATATCTTTCCGCCGCTGGAGCAAATGGTATCATGCTTTATTTGGGATTTTTTTTGCCTTCCTCTGGGTCAACTGTGGGCTGGACCAGGATGAAGGGTGAGCAGGAGGGGTGGCTGCCCTGGGCATTGTGGTATCATGTGAGATCGGGGGGGGGCACCACATGGTGACTGGGGGGAGGGGATTTGTGTTGGGAGGATGAATTTTGAAGGTGGCAGGGGTAAGAATTGTTCTACGAGGGGGAATTTGGGGAGATGTGCTAGGAGTGGTGATTTGGGGGGATTTGTGTTGTGGGGAGGGAAAGGGATTTGTGCTAGGAGGGGAATTTTTATTTTTTTTGGGGGGGAGGATTTGTATTAGTAGGAATGATTGGGGGATATTTGCACTAGGAGGAGAAATTTGGGTAGAGAGGGTGGATATGTGCTAGGATGCGAAATTGGGGAAGGGGAATTTGTTGAGGGAAGGCAGGATTTGGAGTGGGGGTGGTGGTTGGATTTGTGCTCAGAGGTGCAATTTGAGGAGTAGGGGATATTTGCAAGGAGGGGGCAATTTTTTAGGTAGGGGGATTTGTGCTGTGGCATATGGGGAGTGAGAGACTTTGGGCTTGGGGGGGGGGATTTCAGTAGGGGGTGGATATGTACTGGGAGGATGGGGAATTTATGCTTAGAGAGTAAGCATACAGATTATTGCTCAATTTTTTTTTTTGGGGGGGAGGGTGGGATTTTTTCTGAGACATAATGCTCACATATCTTTGGGGGGGGGGTGCAATTTGACATGTTCGCCCTGGGCTTCAATTGACCTTGTCCGCGCACTGACTAAAGGTATAGGAATGTGTATATGGGGCTTTTTAATATTTAACTTTTTTTTTTTCTGTTGGCTGAACTAGATTGACTTTTGTCTTTTGTTCAACGTGCCTAACTGTAAACTATGCAAAAAAGAATTTGTAGTGACATTTAAAAGTAATTTGTGGCATGAGAAAATATATCACGACCAACACAAGGAAGTAGATCTAAATTAATAGTCTTGACTTCTCTTGGTCCTGCCTTTGTCATTTGCATCTCTATACAAGCTGTCTATAAAAGAGGATGAGAAAGAAAAATACCCAGATGCTGATGACCATCCATTCAAGTCACAGAATGTCACTCATAAGATCCTCCGTTCTTCTGCTTCTCTGTGCCATTGTCACATTGGCTAATGCACAGTCTGTCTGCTTAGGGTTAGGTGATGCTACTAAAACCAGCACTAACTATACACTGACCGCCCCAACAAGCGTTACCAATGGCACTGTCTACAAAGGTGAGTGAAATTTTATGGATTTTGCTTTCTTTACATCTTACATTAGCAAATCACATTAATACATTTAAAAAAAAACTACTACGGATGTTGGCAGTTAAAGTGGAACTAAATCTCATTTGAGGACCACAAACTGAAAACACTATTAATTTATTAATTTTTAATAATAAAAGTAAAATTCACCATTTATCCATGTCTCTGTTATTTATCTTGTTGAGAAATCACTTGGAAAGCATCCCTCTAGCATTTCTAGCCAAGTCCATTTTGAGTAAGGGTAGATGATTCATGTAGTATTTACTTCCTGGAATCCTTCTGCCTTTGACCCAGGCATGCAGGCAGGAGGGTGTGCTTAGGTGATAAAGCCACTCTCCAGCTGAAAGAAAAAAAGAAGACTCCTGGGATGTATGAGATCATTTTGAGCTAGGCCAGAAACTAGGAAGCAACTGAAGAAATGTTAAAAATAAAAGTTTAAAACTGGTAATTATAATATACCTTCCTATTAATTTGCTAATGTTGGCAGCATGAGGTTTCAACGTAGTTAATGTTGATTGAGGGAGTTTAGTTCCACATTAAAGAAAACCTGTACTGAAATAAGTGTAATGGGGTTGATTTACTAAAACTGAAGAGTGCAAAATCTGGTGTAGCTCTGCAAAGAAACCAATCAGCTTCCAGGTTTTTTTTTGTCGAAGCTTAATTAAACAAGCTAAAGTTAGAAGCTGATTGGCTACCATACACAGCTGCACCAGATTTTGCACTCTTCAGTTTTAGTAAATCAACCCCAATGACTGCCATTGGTGATATTCCCCTAAAAATGTCAGTTGTTTGGCTGTGTCTGCCTAAGTAACGGGTCACTAGTCTGGATTACTTACAAAGTCAGAACAAACCCTGCATACCTGGTGTTGGTCAGTGATCAAACTTTTAAAGCCATTGTATCTCCATGGCAGCCATAATACGCATTGTTTGAGAGAAATCAATAATAGCACTTGTATATTTTCTTTTACTATAGGTTTCATTTAAAGCTTTGAAAATAACATTGTGTCTGAACTTTTCTGATATTGATTTAAAAGGTTGCACAGATAATGCCTATGTTCATTTTGTTAGACGGTGAGGAGTGATGCAATGAACTGTTTACTTTTTTTTTCAACTTTATATATAGTGCACAAAATTAAGTCAGCCATAAATGAAGCGATTTTCTTTCACTCTCAAATAGAAAATCAGTTGATTCCCCCATCAACACAGTCAGCGTTAATAGGGGAATCCCTCCTGTGGAGCCATTGTGTTCCTCCGGCAGGGGGTGACGGGGGAGATGCCCTCTCACAGTGATTACTGCTAGTGGCTATAATAGCCATTAGTAATAATCGCTTGTAAAATTCAACAGGCTGGTTGAACCAAAGAAGATCGATCAAGCCATGTATGGGCAGGCTGAATGTTCCCAAGTTGATCGATTCAACTTGGGTACATTCAGCCTGCCCATACGTGGTTTGAATCTCAGCCAGTCCCTCCTGAACTGGCCCAGATTCAAACTGTCTATGGCTGGCTACACACTGCATCCAAATCCCCGCTGCAGCTCGCAGATAATGCCTGGTGTTAATTTTTTTAGGCAGTGAGGGGTGATGCAATGAACTGTTTACTTTTTTATTAACTTTATATATAGTGCAAAAATGTAAGCCAGCCATAGATGATGCGATTTTATTTCATACTCAAATAGAAAATCGCTCGATTCCCCCATCAACACAGTCAGTGTTAATGAGGAATTCACTCCTGTGGAGCCATTGTATTCCCCCAGCAAGGGGGGACAGGGGAGCCACTCCCACACAGTGCTTACTTCTAGCAGCTATTAGTAGTAATAATCTCATGTAAAATCCACCAGGCTGGTTGTACCAAAAGTTGATCGACTGATCAACTTAGGTACATTCAGCCTGCCCATACACGGTTCGAATCTCAGCCGTTCCCTCCTGAACTGGCCCAGATTTGAACTGTCTATGACTGGCTATACACTCCATCCAAATCCCCGATTCAGGACAGTGACCTTCGGTGCCATCTGATACACGTTTGTGAATTTTTCACACCATATCACGTGTCACACCAATTTTAAAGGCTAAGATCACCTTTAAAATTAAAAAAAAAAGTACACCTTTTGGCAGGTAAAAAAATGTGCTTTTATAAAAAAATTTTTAGCAGCCTGTAATGATCAGCAGATTAAAGGTGCAATACAGGGCTCCTGCAAACTGTCAGTGTAAGCTATCTGCCCATACAAGGCAAGCAGTTACTGAATGGCAGGATCAACGGGCTATGAGAGCGCTCACCAGCACCCTCACAGTCAATTGAGAACTAGCTGCACAAAGATTTTTTCATTCAACTCACAAGGTAATAAATTCCTCTATCCACAATAAAAGTGGATGGACAAATCTCTTGTTGAAACTATTGTATTCTGACAGCCAGTGCCACCAGGTGTCAAAATACTCAAACAGTGCCTGCCTCTGAATGGATGCAGGTACTGTTTAGCAGACAATTTTCCACCTGGATCCTTTTACATTTTTCATTTGAATGATGTCTGGTAGGACAGTACCAACAGGGCCATTGACTGAGAGAATTTCAGCCATAGTAGTCCAGTAAATGTCCAATAATGTGATCTAAGCAAACGCAAATGTAAAATTGAGTCCTTTAATAAGAAGTGGATGTACAAAAAAATGTGGAAATCTCAAAGCACCAAAATGCCCCTTGAGCTACTTAGCTCCTTTGGTTGCACGTAGGACAGCTGATTGAAATACCAAAAAAAGTACGCTCCCAATGCGCTGTGTAAATGGGGCCAGAAAGTGAAATGAATGTGTATACACGCTCCCCTATGTAATAGGGGAAACCACCTGCGCTTTCCATTCAATTATTATCAAATCAGACAGGCCCTTGCACTACATAGTTATGGTAGATCTAAAGAAATGTGTACAATCAGATTGTACAATGTAGGGCCACCTTAATGAAGGAGTAGAAAAGTGCGTGGAAATAAAAAAGAGGTGGTATAGTAATGGGGGAGGTGTGGTCCACCAAAGAAAAACGCACCCTACTCTGTGGCGCAGTAAGGCAGAGCGTGATGTGATATAAGATTCCTGGAGTATCACATGATGCCACAGGAAATGATGAGCTCAGAATGTATTTTATAAAAATGTTAACCGGGAGGTGTAGATTCAAAGCTGCCATGGACTAGGCAAGTGAGAGAAAAACACATTGGGATGGCTAGGGGCAGAAAAGACATTAGAAAAGGCTTACATTTATTATGAAAAATGAAATTCTGCCTGAAAAGGTGAGCCTTTAAAACAGTGTCTTATATAATAGTCAATCGAAAGGTCTGATATTTTGATTTGAGTCTTGAACGCATATTTGGTGGCTATTAGATTAGAAAAACATATATTATCACAAAATCCAAGCATGCATGCTGCACTATAATGTATGTGAAGAATAAAGGGAAAAAAGAATGTGCACAGATTCAAATAACTCCACAGCATACACTGCATACAGTAGTGTACTTATAGTAGTACAGTAAGTGTTTAAATCCCTGTCATGTTTTTATTACTTATATGATGGAGTAGATGTAAAGAAAAGGTAAAGGATAAGAGTGCTTACAGTATATGTGTATTATTTGTTGCATTGAAGAGAAAATGGTCTTTTTACTGAATGCAACTAGTAATAAAATTATCCTGGACAGAAATCAGTAGACTGGCACTCCTACCCTCTTACCCTTTACCTCTTACCATGACCGGTGGGGGTCTTGGCTGTCTACTATCAATAATTCCCTCCCGTGCATCCGTCCATCAGCCCCATAATGTAACTGGCACTGGATCCTAACGTGCTGCCGCTGCTGCCATGGAGACAGAAACACTTGATCGGCGCTGTCAATAGCAGGGGCAGGGCAGCAAGAAGAAGCTGGGAACCCCCATGGTGGCAGAACTCCAGGGCCCAGTCACAAGTGCAACCTTTGCAATCTTGGTTGTTCTGCCACTGCATTGGACACTTATATGTAGTTCCTTTGGGTTGCTGGTGACACATATCTTGCTTTCTGCCGCATTGGGGAGCCCTACGATGGCAGGAAGGGAGCCAACTGCAGGACATGTGAAAGGGGACCATAATAAAGGGCCCCACAATGGGAGTATAGGTCCCAGGCCCAGAGAGAAGAGCCCCAGACTCAGTTGGAAGACCCCAGCCTCAGAGGAAAGGACCTGGGACCAGAAGAAAGGGCCACGGGACCAATAGAAAAGGCCCAGGGAATGATGGAAAGGGAAGGAGGGTGTCAGGGGGGCCCTTTATGGTTTCTTGCACCAGGGCCCTGTAGGTTCTAATAAAACCTCTGGCTTGCCGCATGATGACTTATCTTGTACTGGGGCTAGGTTTTGAAAGGGTAGACCTCTGAGTCAACTATGTATAATCCCTCCAGTATTCATTCAGATCAGTATTCATTTGCATAGTTAAAATGATTTACAAGTCAGAGAAAATGTTGGAGAAATTATGATGGGGGAGAGCACACAATCCAAAATAGTCAATGAGAGAGAAAAGGACCTAACTCTGATAAGCAGCAATCTTCCCCCAAGAGATGTGATACATGTATAGTAAAAAGGCAGGGCGGAAATTAGAAAAGGCTATTAAAACTGAAATTGGAATTTGCACAAATCTTCCAGATACACATGTATGATCAAATATGTGTGACGGGTCCACATCTGACATCGGAGCCTGGCTGGTGACAAAATCAAATACGGTGATCTGTTGCATATATTATAACAAATATCTAAATCTGACTAAGAATGTTTTCTTTGTGCTTCATCCACAGTAAACTTTACAATGGCTAACAGCACAAGTGGCAGTGTGCACATACAAGTTTTAGCAAACAATACCCCTGTGGGCACCTGGTCAGTAAAACCAACTGGATTTGATGATTGTACTGGAGGAGGCATTTGGGGCAATTTTACAGCTAGCAACACCTCGTTTATAGCAAATTGGACATCACCAGCAACGCTAAACGCTACTTCTGTTATATTTAAGTAAGTTATCTATATTAATTGTGGAGTTTCCTACAAAGAATACAGTTTGTATAGTTCATAAGTCATACTATAGTGAGCTCCATTCGGATGTGCTCGCTACACTTTGCACATTAATATTGATCCATTTAGAGGTACTTTTCTACTGTCATGTTGTGGCAGCCTGGCTATGCGCATTGCTAGTTCATGTTGAAGATGTCAGAGAGGAGGTTCATACAAAACTTCAAAGAACTTCCCAAATGTTAGTTTTAGCAAAACCCTATTTACATAGTTACATAGTTAATCTGCTTGAAAAAAGACAAAAGTCCATTCAGTTCAACCAACTTAATTAAATTAATTAACTTTATTAAATTTAACCAATATAATTCCTTTGTAATATGCAAAGAAAACTCCTTCATCCATCCATGTCTCTATGCTTTATTTTGTTGAGAAATCACTGTGAAAAACTTCCACGCAGCATTTCTAGCTGTGGCCATCTTGAGAAAGGGCAGATGATTCATGTAGCATTTACTTCTCAGAATCCATCTGCCCTAATCTCAGGCATGCAGGCAGGAGGATGTGCTTAGCTGAGAAAGCCTCTGCTTCCCTCCTGAAGTCTTCTGGGATGTATCAAATCATTTTCCTAGGAAGTAACTAAAGACAGGTACAAAAAAGAAAAAAAAACACAAAACGCTTGAAGCAAGTAAGTATAATATACCTTCCTATTTACTAATGCTAGCAATATAAGGATAAAAAATAGTCAATGTTGACTGAGAGAGTGAAGTTCCACTTTAAAAAAAAACTGCTCTATCGAGCCTAAAAAGAAATTCTGGAAAGATGATACAGCAAATAATTTTAATATAGGTTGAAGGTTTAGTAACATGAGAGAATATAACTGCACCATTTTACTGAAACAATGGACAATGTTGGTATTGTAGGTCACATGTAGGATGGCTACCCAATAGTGGTCCCTTTCTTTGATGAACTAGATCCTGATATCCTTGCATAGGCAATTAAGTGTAGCGCTACCCCCGTAGGAGCCGCTGATTGAGATGGGCCCTCTGTTCATTGCCTCAATCTTTTCCAACAAAACCTCCTTATGACAGAGGGGCAATTATTTGACATGTTTTTCTGCTGCCTATTGTTGGGTCCCTTTAAGAGCATTGGTGCACAAAGCAATAGCACATAGCAAAAGTCCCAGCTAACCTGCATGCAGTATAGGTACAGTATAGGTATAGTATAGTCTTGGTACAGGTGCTAGATAACTGTGGTTCAGATGCGGTAAAGGTTTGGCATAATGAATTATAGGGTTGGTATAGGTGCAGCCTAGGTTTGTAATAACTGTATAGATGTGCGATGTGTATAATAACAGTATAGATGCGCGGTATGGATGGGGAACACTTTGGATGCCCTGCTCTCAGTGGCTCAGTTCCTGCAAGCAGTATCAGCAATGGACAATTAGCCCTCTTACCAGTCCACAGGATACTGCAGTGACCTCTCAGTGTAGAAGGGGGGATCCTCGTCTCTCCCTCTAAAGCCTTCAGTGATCAGCTGTGGGAAGCAGAGGGTGAGTGGATGCTCCAGTCTCCCTGTGGCAGTGATGCGGACAGTGCTGCACTGCCTCCTGGTGTCTTCACTTGCAGTCTCAGGCTCGGGTCTTCACTAGTGTGGTCTCCAGACAGCTTGGCATTAGGGGGATTAAATATATGCGGCTTTGGTGCACACTACATTACCGCACAAGTGATTTGCTGTGAACAAAGGGATGCAACATATAAAATATAGACAATATACCTCCCTCAAAAAACCTAGCAGGAACTAAAACAAAAAGGTTCTTATGCCCCCACTTAGCCCTGTACAAGTTTGAACTTTCTCACAAAAATATTACCTTGCACATGGATCTAGCGGGCTCTTGTTGTGAGGAAGCGAGGAAAAAGTAATAGTAAATCAGAGGAAACTGCACTTTTTTCTTACTGAGTAATTGTAATTTGGCTTTACTGACTGTTCCAATAACATATTTTTATCCTTCAGAGCTTCAATCAATGACACATATGGAGCATTTGCAGCAAACCAAACTGCGTCATTTGGTAAGTTTCTTCTATTAGTTATCCACAATTATATTTGAGGGAATATAAGGTGTTAAAAAGGCTTCGGTAGCAAAGAACAATCCCTGGATTGATGAATATGTGGGATCATGGTGGAAAGATCATTTACCATATGTCCTTAGCTTTCAATATTAAAAACCCTCCCAGGTTCTGACCCAGGACCTGAGAACAAGGGGATAGGGGCTGCTCTGTGCAAAACCAATGCACACAGTAGGTAAGTATAACATGTTTGATATTTAAAAAAAAAAGCCTTAAATATCACTTTAGCAAATTTTATGCAGAATTTAACTTCACAGGACAGCTTTACAAAAACACTGGGCCTGTCATGCCTACAGTGAGGGGTGAGGAAAAACCATCCAATTGGGAGTTTCTGAGTGCATAGGGCAAGATTTGCCAAAACTCACTCAGAATCTGGTGCAGCTGTGCATGGTAGCCAATCAGCTTCTTACTTCAGCTGGTTCAGTTGAGCTTTGCCAATAAAACCTGGAAGCTGATTGGTTTCTATGCAGAGCTGCACCAGATTTTCTGCAATTTTACTAAATGACCCCCATAGTCGGCTTTGTGCTTGAGTGAAGCCCCATACATCTTGAACCCTCACATATATGAGGTTGACCTTAGTAGGGTTGGCCAAAAGCAGGTCCCAGGTTGGAAATTTCACTAGTACCATAAAAGAATGTGCTCAACTGGACAACTCATGGAAAAAACCTGCAGTTCTATCACACCTTCCTGATAGGTGTATTAGTTTGAAAATGTAAGCAAGAAATGGAATGAGTTATGTGACTGCAATCCAAATAATTGAATTAAAGAGGAACTAAACCTTTCTAGTCTTTACAGCCAAGGATGGTGCCATCTTAGTCTCTGATCTGCAGTTGCCATGGTGTTGCACATGTGATCAGCCATGACACCGGCCAGAGGCGGACTGACAACTCATGGGGCCCCCAGGCAATAGGGGATCATGGGGCCCCTGTGTCCTTGCCCACACTCAATAAAGCCTATGAAAAAGGTACCAGGGGCATCTCATGGGGCCCCCTACTGACCCCGGGCCTTCGGGCAGTGCCCGAGTTTCCAAATGGTCAGTCCGCCCCTGACACCGGCCATTTGTGGGATTGAATGTTTAGTTGAGAGCTGACATAAGCACACTGACAGCTACAACCAGAGGCATACCTTGAATCTAACTGTTTTGGGAACCATATAACCCCTTGCCCTCCACAGGATTTCCCCCCTGACCAGGCCATTTTTTGCGTTACGGAGCTGCGTTACTTTAACTGACAATTGCGCGGTCATGTAACGCTGAACTCAAATGAAATTTGCGTCCTTTTTCCCATAAATAGAGCTTTCTTTTGGTGGTATTTGATCACCTGTGCCTGTTTTATTTTTTGTGCTATCAAAAAAAAAAAGACCGACAATTTTGAGAAAAAACAATACTTTTGACTTTTTGTTATTAAACCTGTCCAGTAAAAAAAATTAAAAATCAAATTTCGTCATAAATTTTGACCAAAATGTATTCTGCTACATGTCTTTGGTAAAAAAAATCCCAATACGTATAAATTGTCTTACGTGAAAATTCTAGCGTTCACAAAAAGCGGTAATGGCTGCAAACAGCGACTTATAGTGGGATTGCGGTGGGAATTCTGACACTGTGGGGGACTGACTTGGTGTCACTGACATCCCCAGTAACACCAATACAGTGATCAGTGCTAATAAAAAGCACTGACACTGATCGCCCCACATGTTAACCCCTTCCTACCCAGTGCCATTAGTACAAAGTAATAACTGTGTGCTGTTTTAGATTGTGTCCTGTGTCCACTTTTGATAAAAAACAATACTTTTGTCTTTTTGCTATTAAACACGTCCAGTAAAAAAATTAAAAAATCTAATTTTGTCATAAATTTTGACCAAAATGTATTCTTCTACATGTCTTTGGTAAAAGAAAATCCCAATACGTGTAAATTAATTGTCTTACGTTAAAGTTACAGCATTTAAAAATGGTGGTATACATACTGGGATTTTATTTAATTTTTACAAGTAATGGTGGCGAACAGTGACTTATAGTTGGACTGCTGGACTGTGGTGGGGATTCTGACACTGGGGGGAACTGACTTGGTGTCACTGACATCCCCAGTGACACCAATACAATGATTAGTGCTAATAAAAATCACTGACACTGTGCTAATGGCACTGGGCAGGAAGAGGTTAACATGTGGGGTGATCAAAGGGTTAACAGTGTGCCGTTTTACATTGTGTCCTTCACTGTAAGCACACTGCTTTGCATGGCTGTGCTATACACAGCCATACAAAGCAGTGTACAGGAACTGATAGGGGAAAGAACTGTATTGTTTACAAATAGTTCTCCCCCCCATAGGAGATGCTTGGCAAACACTGGGCGCCAGCGAGTAATCACTGGCTGGTACCTGGTTTTTGAATGGCAGTGCGGGTAGGGTGTGCACACGCCTCGCACACGCCCCCTACCTGAAACTGTAAAATGACATATATATATATACATGATTTTGTGCACCCGTGCCGCCCTGTAGCACTATTTCTGCTATAGGGAGAACAGGAAATGGTTTAATCAATGGGGTCAGTTTGGCTTTAATGCCCCATACACACAATGAGAATATCAGATGAATTTTTGCATGTTGGTCTCATATCAAAAATGAAGAGAGTGCTACAGTTAAGAAAATTCACATACAACAGAATACAACTTCAGAGGTGATGTAATGTATTGTATTTTTTCATTTCCGAGCATGCGCGGTCTTGATCACTGGATTTTTTTCAGACGAATACTGTACTGATTAAATGAAAATCGTTCCGTCTGTTATCGTACGAGAAACATTTTTGTGCTTGTCCCTTTAGATATTGTAGCATGAACTATTGTATTCAGCTGTAGAAAGCTATGTTCTAACTAATCAGATTACCATGCGATCCTTCCAAAAGCCATTTTTCTCATCTGATTTTCTGATCGTGTGTACTAGGCATAATTATTTTTTATGCTGAAATGTACAATTTTTAAATATTAAAAAGAATAAATAGTGCAGCGCTTAAAATAGATAGTCTATTTTAAGCGCTGCACTATTTATTCTTTTTGTTATTTAATGCTTGTTTTGGTACCTTGAGTGCTTAGCAGCTGTTTGGATAGCGATCACTTGTTTCCATTGATTTTCTATAATTTGTAAATATTACTTAAACAAAAGTAAATCATTATAACGCATGAAGTAACTTCACTTTTTCTCGGTTTCTCCTGCTTTAGCAATTACTAACGCCACGACTACAGCGACCACAGCGACTACAGCGACCACAACAGCCACTACCAAGATTGCTGCAACAAGTGGAGGACCTGCAAATCATCCAGCATCTATGTTTTTCACGTTGGTGGAAACACTCTTCTTCCTTGTGATCACCGGCAAATTTCTGTTATAAGTTAGAACTGAAAACAAATCCATGATTTTTAGACTATATCCACATGGGCAAACTGAGCTTTACAATCCAAACCACATGAAAGTCCCTGCCTTTTAAGTTGTCCAGCATCTCTACACATGTAACATTTGTGTAACATGCATACAGGTACACAGTGTTAATGAAGCCCTTTGGTTGCTAGGGAACAAGCAGCAATTTCTGCCTGGCATCCTATGTTGCTAGGATGCAAACGGCTATTGCTGCATGATTCTTTGCTAGGACGCTGCTCTTGTACATCAATAGAGTACAATTGAGCTGTATGCATGTACACAAATGTTTGTATGCGTAAAGCATAATATACCGTGGATGAAGATTTTTCTACTTTGATTTTACGGATCTGAACGCAGCGCACGTTTATTGATCTTGATACATGCATGCATGGAGCCATAACAAACCAAACATCTGTGTTCAGATCCATAAAGAAAAAAGAAAAACTGTATTGGGGGGGGGTTTCTTGGGTTCTCTTGTGGACATGTACCATGAGCTCTTACTGATAAATTAAATATTGTATATATTCCCAATTTACCTAAAGAGAGAGCCTGATGTCCCTCTATGTCCAAGAACATCTAGATTTATATTGTGTTGATGAAACAAAGGTGAAATCCAATAGTTAGTAAAAATGAAGCCTTGGAATTCCTTCCAACTTGTCAAGGGATTCTGTCTTTTATACAGGTGTTGCAATACATCTGGTCACCCTGTCCTAGCAACGTCTTGCACCAATCTAAATCTAAAGTTCCTGAGAAACCATCTCTTCCTCTCCTTGAACCTGTTGTGAAGTATTCCTAATGTTTATCTCCAAGGACAACAAAAATCTTCCCTTGCACTATCTTCATTTATGTCTGGGAACCGGAAATAAAAACAGTTGTAATTACCTGATCCCCTGCATCCTCCAGTCCTTTGAAGGCCTTATGGCCACTGAAATGTATGGGAGAAGATGCTGTGGATGCTGGTCTTACAGTTTGGAGGGAGCCTGCAGGAACGGGGGGAATATGGTCAGAAAAAGTGCTTTTTCTGGTATCCTAGTATAAACAAGCATATAACCTTGGCACTGAAGGGGCATCCCCACTGCAAGGGAGGATTCTACTTCTCCCCAAATTCCAGCTAACTCTGACCACAAAATACAAAAGGCATGGAGCGCACTGACATAGAATAGCAATAAACTTCAATGGAGTTACAGTGCTTGTAAAGCCTTAAGTTTTTTTTTTTAACTTAAATGCATTTAGGTAAAAAAAAAACTCGCGTGTCTGGGATCCCCTCCAGCCCACCCCTCCCTTTTTACTTACCTGAGCCCCATCATGATACAGCGCTGTGCATGAGATCAGCGTGTCTCTTTGCTCTGTCGCTCCTCACAGGGCAGATCCATAGCAGCGTTTGTCATTGGCTCCCGCTGCTATCAATCATAATATGTGATGAGGGAGTGGGGGGCAGGGCTGTGCCCTGCTGTCTCTGTCTATAGACATAGGCAGAGGGGCTCAGAAGTGAGCCAGCAGCAGTGCCCCAATAGGAAACAGCTGGATGAAAAGGAGGAGCCAAGAGCACCGGTGAGGGACTTGAGAAGAAGAGAATCGGGGTCGCTCAATGAAAAACCATTACAAAGAGCAGGTAAGTATGACAAGTTTGTTATTTTAATTAAAAAAAAAACAGAAAAAAGGCTAATCAAATGTATTCATAAGTATAAAAACATTCAATTGCCTATCTGTGGTCTAGAGGAAGGGATCCCAATGGTCTTTCAGATTTTATTCCAGCTGAAATGTGTCTTGGATTGTATTAGCACATCCAAGAGTTCACAAGCTTTCCTGAGTTGCTTTTTAATCTTGTTAATTCTATATGTAGATCTGTTTTATGGATAAAAAAAGGGGCATCCAAGAGGTGCTGAGACTTTGAATCTGTGCAGGAAAGCTGATTGCTGGATTAGGATTCCTGGCCAGCAGTGCCTGCGTCAGCTTTTTTTTTTTGTTTTAAATCACATCAGACAGTAAAGCTTTTAGTTTGAGTCCACTCAAAGTTCTCCTTTTTAACTGTTGCCCTGATGAAGGGGGAGTTCCTTCGACCCCTGAAACATATTGGCTGTCTTTTAACACAATATCAATTAATGAATTTGTACTGTTTTTTATTCGGCTCTCCTTCCATATATGCCTGTTTTATGGATAAGGCATTTTATTTTTGCTACAGCCTCTGAAATGTTCAAATAAAAGACCTTGGTGTCTTTATAGAGGACTTCAATATTTACTTGATTCTTTATACCATATGGCAATAGCTATATATTTTTTTTATTAACTAGTGGGAAGCTGGATTTTTTTTCCAGTTATGAACACTGTAAGATTTTACATAAAATATTTAAAAAAATATATAATAAACCTTGTTTTTTTAACTTTTTAGAAACCTGCTTTTATTGCTTATGCGCAATTTTTAATGTACCACAAAACTAACTTTAAAACTGAACTCCAGGCAAACATCAAAACATCAGTTATTACAACAATTATGAAAATCATTTTAAATGCAACTAAAATAAACTAAAGTACATGATTTTGACTTGGTATCAGCCTCTTATAATCCCCTGCACAACAGCACTCAGACTGGAAGTGGGAGGGGTATGTACTAAGAGGAAATCAGTTGAGCTGCAATGCATTTGAGCTGACAAGAAACATTCAAACAAGAGGAGAGCAGAGTGCATTAAGAGATATTACTGCTGTGCCTTCATTGCCCAATCACAGGCTGGGGGCAGGCAGTAGACTACGTTGTATTGCTTAACTGCAGCAGGCAAAAGTAAGGTCACTATCCTGCCACTGTTGTTTGGTATGGCTAAGTATATCTCAGAACAGGAGAGACAAAGATAACAATCCTTTTACAGGAAAAATTGCCCTAACTAATGTATTTGTACAGTACATTAAGCTGTTTGCTCGGCGTTCACATGAAATACAAGTTGACTTCATGTTAAAATACTGTTCATGCTGTGTAAAGAATTTATCATGAACATCATTACTATAACATGTAACAACTCTATTGTTTAAAAGTTATTGTGCATTTGTAAAGGGAAATAAGTGTATAAAAACGTATAATATTCTGTAACTTATTATTTTGATTTAAAAAACTGTTCTTTCAGTTTTAATAAAACACATCTGTGTGTATTTAAACTTTTTTTTTTGGTTTCTATTACAAAGTTAACATTTTATGGGGCAAACCTCTGTGCCCCTGCTGACACATCAGAAGAAAATCTTACTCAATGAACAACCATTAAAATGGAAATGTCTGCCTCATTCTCCCTTATCAACCTCATAAGCTGAAGAAGTAGCTAAAGTAATTTGGCCAGAACATCTTCCCATCTGGTATTGACACAAATGTCAAATTAGATATATATTTTGGGTTGCTTTACTAAAACTGGAGAGTGCAAAGTCTGGTGCAGCTCTTCATAGAAACCAATCAGCTTCCAGGATTTATTGTCAAAACTTAATTGAACAAGCTGAAGTTAGAAGCTGATTGGCTACCATACACAGCTGCACCAGATTTTGCACTTTCCAGTATTAGTAAATCAACCCCATTATGTTTTGGACTTCAACAAGGCAGTTCAAGGGGGTTTCATGTATTGATGGAAAACATAAAAAACAACTTTGAATGTTTTTTTTAATGTTGGTGTTGTTGTGCCCTATTCATTTGTGCTTTAAATTAACTAGTAAACATGTTCTGGAATGGGCAATATGTGAGATATTACAATGCTGAAAAAGTCTTTTTAGCAAAGATGTGCAGTAGAGGATTTTGGATAGTATGACAGCATGTAATACCTGATGGAGAGAGGTGTGGAGGGTATGAGGAGTGAGCAGTATGAGTAAGAGAGATGTTTGGAAGAAATAATGATGGGAAGTATATAAAAGAGAGGACTGTGAATATATATATATATATATATATATATATATATATATATATATATATCAGTGCTTTTACCATGGCTCTGCTCCCCTTCCCCATCCATTCACCTAATCACATATTTTAACTTTTGTAACGTTCTATGAAAGCCTTCTGCACAGAATCACATTTTGTTTAATTTTCAAGAAAAGACACAATCCTGTCTCAATGAGATGGGACTATTAAAGTAGAACCTGTGTTCTGGATCCATCTTGGTTACCTCTAATTCTTGGCATACTATACCTGGGGGGTTGCTGTGGATGCTCCAATTCATAGCTGAATGTCAATGCTGATGACTTGGATCTTTCAGTTCAATTGTTCAATCTTCTGTATATATTTTCAAATGTGTGCAAACTAAACCCCTTGCTTTAATGTGAACTGTTAGACAAGGTTTATTTGGTTTGTTGCAGGCAGACTGGTAAGTGGGCTGGGGGAGTTTTCTTTATTGTTTTTGGAAATGTATTGCTCTTCCATGTGCTATTTGTTGCAAAGACCAGTTATATGTTGAGGTGGTTGGCATTTGTTTGTACTGTTGGTGAATTGGTGAGGGGAAGCATTGCATACCTTCACTGCCATTGTGCTATTTCTGGATTAAAGTGCTTTTAGCTGCAAAGGCCAGTTATAGGTTGGGGCACTTGCTATTTGTTTGCCCTATGAAAGTGAGCGTATAAGTAAGAGAGACGTTCAGAGGATTTATTGGTGGTAAGTATATGAAGGAGAGGACTGTGAATGTTATGATGGCAGGCAGTATGTGAAGAAGAGGGATGTGTGAGCATAGTGTCCCCAGTGATGATCAGTTCCGGGAACATGCATCAGTGCTTTTATCCTGACCTACCCCCCCCCCCTTCTCCATCTATTCATTTAATCACATATTTTACCTTGTGTAAGTTAAGCTTGAGCCAACTTCGTTAACTTTAATTCTAGGCATACTATGCCCGGGGGGTGGTTGCTGTGGATGCTCAAACTGAAGAAGAGCAACCAAACTGATAAGAGGCATGGAGGAGCTCAGCTATGAGGAAAGATTAGAGGAACTGAATTTATTCTCTCTTGAGAAGAGGAGATTAAGGCTACATGCACACCAGTCTAGCCCGGCTGCGGGAAAACACAAAACATGTCAAAATGTACCTTTCCTGAACGTGATTCTTCAGAAGAAGGAGGTTTAACCTCACCAAAAATGGCAGCGTCTAAACTCTGCTAAAAGCTTATCTGTACATGGACACATAGGCTTTTATGGAGTTGAGTTTAGGAGCTTTGGCAAAAAAACCCCAAAAGCTTCTAAACTTAAGTTATGGAGCAGCCAGGGTACATGAAGCCTAAGGCTTCATGTACACTGCTGCTCCTAAACGCGATTTGAGGAACGTTTGGTGTTTCTTTGCCAAAGCCTCTGAATTCAACTTAATAAAAGCCACTGAGATGTATTTACTAAAGCTGGTTCACTTCAATCTCGTTCACTGGTGCATGGTAGCCAATCAGTTTCTAACCTCAGCTGGTTCAATAAAGCTGTAGCAATAAAACCTGTTAGTTGAATGGTTTCCATGTAAAAGTGCACGAGATTCTGAGTTAACCAACTTTAGTAAATAAACCCCCATGCATCCATGCGCTCATAGACTTTTACCAGAGTTTAGGAGCAGCACAAGAATCGTGTTCAGGAGAGGAACGTTTTATCCAAAACACACCAAACATGGCAAAAAAGTGTGTAAGCACGCCTAAGTGCTAGCCGTGTTTAACACTTGGGTGTTTATTAATTTCAATGGTAAGTACTCTGTCCCTTGCAATGGATAAACATCCGGGCACTAAACACAGCTAAATGCATACCAACACGGCTAAACGCAGAACCATATTTAGACGCATTTTTGCCGTCTTTAGCGTTTTTCTGCTACCAGTAGTGTTTAAAGTCTACAGCAGTTCCAGTATACATGTAGCTATAGGGGGATATGATCACCATGTATAATACATAAGGGGGGATATGATCTCCATGTATAAATACATAAGGGGGGATATGATCTCCATGTATAAATACATAAGGGGGGATATGATCACCATGTATAATACATAAGGTGGGATATGATCCCCATGTATAATACATAAGGGGGGATATGATCTCCATGTATAATACATAAGGGGGGATATGATCACCATGTATAATACATAAGGGGGATATGATCTCCATGTATAATACATAAGGGTGGATATGATCTCCATGTATAATACATAAGGGGGGTATGATCACCATGTATAATACATAAGGGGGGATATGATCTCCATGTATAATACATAAGGGGGGATATGATCTCCATGTATAATACATAAGGGGGGGTATGATCTCCATGTATAATACATAAGGGGGGATATGATCTCCATGTATAATACATAAGGGGGGGTATGATCACCATGTATAATACATAAGGGGGGATATGATCTCCGTGTATAATACATAAGGGGGGGGATATGATCTCCATGTATAATACATAAGGGGGATATGATCACCATGTATAATACATAAGGGGGATATGATCACCATGTATAATACATAAGGGGGATATGATCACCATGTATAATACATAAGTGGTCTATATAGTGAACTTGGTGTAGAGTTATTCACTTTCAGGTTATTACAGAGGATGGGAACCCTTTATGTCTGAGGGAAAAGAAAAGTAACCTCCCCATGTACAGAAAGGCTACTGCACAAGAGCGGTGAAAATGTGGAATAGACTCCCTCAAGAACTAGTTCTGGTCAGCTCAATGATTAGTTTTAGTAAAGACCTACAGTAGATACATTCGTAAATACATCAAATATAACTGGGTACTAACAATGATAGGTAATAACACTAAGGGTAGTATATCCCCAGAGAATATCCGATTGTCACCTGGGGGATCAGGAAGGATATTTTTCTGCCGCTGGAGCAAATGGTATTATGCTTTATTTGGGATTTTTTTTGGCCTCTTCTGGGTCAACTGTGGGCAGGGCCAGGACGAAGGGTGAGCAGGAGGGGTGGCTGTCCTAGGCACTGTAGTATCATGTGAGATCGGGGGGGGGGGCACCACATGGTGACTGGAGGGAGGGGATTTGTGTTGGGAGGAGGAATTTTGGAAGTGGCAGGGGTAAGAATTGTTCTAGGAGGGGGAATTTGGGGAGGTGTGCTAGGAGTGGTGATTTGTGGGGATTTGTGTTGAGGGGAGGGAAAGGGATTTGTGCTAGGAGGGGAATTTGTTTTTTTTGGGGGGAGGATTTGTATTAGTAGGAATGATTGGGGGATATTTGCACTAGGAGGAGAATTTGGGTGGAGAGGGTGGATATGTGCTAGGATGCAAAATTGGGGAAGGGGAATTTGTTGAGGGAAGGCAGGATTTGGAGTGGGGGGGGGTTGGATTTGTGCTCAGAGGGGGGCAATTTTTTAGGGAGGGGGATTTGTGCTGTGGCATATGGGGAGTGAGAGTCTTTGGGCTGGGGGGGGGGATTTCAGTAGGGGGTGGATATGTACTATGAGGATGGGGAATTTATGCTTAGAGAGTAAGCATACAGATTATTGCTCAATTTTTTTTTGGGGGGGGAGGGTGGGATTTTTTCTGAGACATAATGCTCACATATCTTTGGGGGGGGGGGGTGCAATTTGACATGTTCGCCCTGGGCTTCAATTGACCTTGTCCGCGCACTGACTAAAGGTATAGGAATGTGTATATGGGGCTTTTTAATATTTAACATTTTTTTTTTCTGTTGGCTGAACTAGATTGACTTTTGTTCAACGTGACTAACTGTAAACTATGCAAAAAAGAATTTGTAGTGACATTTAAAGGTAATTTGTGGCATGAGAAAATATATCACGACCAACACAAGGAAGTAGATCTAAATTAATAGTCTTGACTTGTCTTGGTCCTGCCTTTGTCATTTGCATCTCTATACCAACTGGCTATAAAAGAGGATGAGAAAGAAAAATACCCAGATGCTGATGACCATCCATTCAAGTCACAGAATGTCACTCATAAGATCCTCCGTTCTTCTGCTTCTCTGTGCCATTGTCACATTGGCTAATGCACAGTCTGTCTGCTTAGGGTTAGGTGATGCTACTAAAACCAGCACTAACTATACACTGACCGCCCCAACAAGTGTTACCAATGGCACTGTCTACAAAGGTGAGTGAAATTTCATGGATTTTGCTTTCTTTACATCTTACATTAGCAAATCACATTAATACATTTTAAAAAAAACTACTACGGATGTTGGCAGTTAAAGTGGAACTAAATCTCATTTGAGGACCACAAACTGAAAACACAATTAATTTATTTTTAATAATCAAAGTAAAATTCACCATTTATCCATGTCTCTGTTATTTATCTTGTTGAGAAACCACTTGGAAAGCATCCCTCTAGCATTTCGAGCCAAGTCCATTTTGAGTAAGGATAGATGATTCATGTAGTATTTACTTCCTGGAATCCTTCTGCCTTTGACCCAGGCATGCAGGCAGGAGGGTGTGCTTAGGTGATAAAGCCCCTCTCCAGCTGAAAGAAAAAATAAAGAAGACTCCTGGGATGTATGAGATCATTTTGACCTAGGCCAGGAACTAGGAAGCAACTGAAGAAATGTTAAAAATAAGTTTAAAACTGGTAATTATAATATACCTTCCTATTAATTTGCTAATGTTGGCAGCATGAGGTTTCAACATAGTTAACGTTGACTGAGGGAGTTTAGTTCCATATTAAACAAAACTTGTACTGAAATAAGTGTAATGGGGTTGATTTACTAAAACTGAAGAGTACAAAATCTGGTGTAGCTCTGCAAAGAAACCAATCAGCTTCCAGGTTTTTTTTTGTCGAAGCTTAATTGAACAAGCTAAAGTTAGAAGCTGATTGGCTGCCATACACAGCTGCACCAGATTTTACACTCTTCAGTTTTAGTAAATCAACCCCAATGACTGCCATTGGTGACATTCCCCTAAAAATGTCAGTTGTTTGGCTGTGTCTGCCTAAGTAACGGGTCACTAGTCTGGATTACTTACAAAGTCAGAACAAACCCTGCATACCTGGTGTTGGTCAGTGATCAAACTTTTAAAGCCATTGTATCTCCATGACAGCCATAATACGCATTTTTTTGCAAGAAATCAACAATAGCACTTGTATATTTTCTTTTACTATAGGTTTCATTTAAAGCTTTGAAAATAACATTGTGTCTGAATTTTTCTGATATTGATTTGAAAGGTTGCGTAGATAATGCCTATGTTCATTTTGTTGGACGGTGAGGAATGATGCAATGAACTGTTTACTTTTTTTTTAACTTTATATATAGTGCACAAAATTAAGTCAGCCATAAATGAAGCGATTTTCTTTCACTCGAATAGAAAATCGCTTGATTCCCCCATCAATACAGTCAGTGTTAATGGGGGAATCCCTCCTGTAGAGCCATTGTGTTTCCCCGACAGGGTGTGACGGAGGAGCTGCTAGTAATAATCACATGTAAAATCAAGCAGGCTGGTTGTACCAAAGTTAATCGATCAATCAACTTGGATACATTCAGCCTGCCTATACATGGTTTGAATCTCAGTCAGTGTTCATTGGGGAATCCCTCCTGTTGAGCCATTGTGTTCCTCCGGCAGGGGGTGACGGGGGAGATGCCCTCTCACAGTGATTACTGCTAGCGGCTATAATAGCCATTGGTAATAATCACATGTAAAATTCAACAGGCTGGTTGAACCAAAGAAAATCGATCAAGCCATGTATGGGCAGGCTGAATGTTTCCAAGTTGATCGATTCAACTTGGGTACATTCAGCCTGCCCATACGTGGTTTGAATCTCAGCCAGTCCCTTCTGAACTGGCCCAGATTCGAACTGTCTATGGCTGGCTGCACACTGCATCCAAATCCCCGCTGCAGCTCGCAGATTATGCCTGGTGTTAATTTTTTTAGGTAGTGAGGGGTGATATAGTGCAAAAATGTAAGCCAGCCATAGATGATGCGATTTTCTTTCATACTCAATACCCAGCAAGGGGGGACAGGGGAGCCACTCCCACACAGTGCTTACTGCTAGCAGCTATTAGTAGTAATAATCGCATGTAAAATCCACCAGGCTGGTTGTACCAAAAGTTGATCGACTGATCAACTTGGGTACATTCAGTCTGCCCATACACAGTTCGAATCTCATCCGTTCCCTCCTGAACTGGCCCAGATTTGAACTGTCTATGACTGGCTATACACTCCATCCAAATCCCCGATTCAGGACAGTGACCTTCGGTGCCATCTGATACACTTTTGTGAATTTTTCACACCATATCACGTCTCACACCAATTTTACAGGCAAAGATCACCTTTAAAATTAAAAAAAAAAAGTACACCTTTTGGCAGGTAAAAAAATGTGCTTTTATAATTTTTTGTGTAGCAGCCTGTAATGATCAGCAGATTAAAGGTGCAATACAGGGCTCCTGCAGACTGCCAGTGTAAGCTATCTGCCCATACAAGGCAAGCAGTTACTGAATGGCAGGATCAACGGGCTATGAGAGCGCTCACCAGCACCCTCGCAGTCAATTGAGAACTAGCTGCACAAAGATTTTTTCATTCAACTCACAAGGTAATAAATTCCTCTATCCACAATAAAAGTGGATGGACAATTCTCTTGTTGCAACTATTGTATTCTGACAGCCAGTGCCACCAGGTGTCAAAATACCCAAACAGTGCCTGCCTCTGAATGGATGCAGGTACTGTTTAGCAGACAATTTTCCACCGGAATCCTTTTACGTTTTTCATTTGAATGATGTCTGGTAGGACAGTACCAAAAGGCCATTGACTGAGAGAATTTCAGCCAGAGTAGTCCAGTAAATGTCCAATAATGTGATCTAAGCAAAGGCTAATGTAAAATTGAGTCCTTGAATAAGAAGTGGATGTACAAAAAAATGTGCAAATCTCAAAGCACCAAAATGCCCCTTGAGCTACTTAGCTCCTTTTGTTGCACGTAGAACAGCTGATTGAAATACCAAAAAAAGTGCGCTCCCAATGCACTGTGTAAATGGGGCCAGAAAGTGAAATTAATGTGTATACACTCTCCCCTATGTAATAGGGGAAACCACCTGCACTTTCCATTCAATTTTTATCAAATCAGACAGGCCCTTGCACTACATAGTTATGGTAGATCTAAATAAATGTGTACGATCAGATTGTACAATGTAGGGCCACCTTAATGAAGGAGTAGAAAAGTGCGTGGAAATAAAAAAGAGGTGGTATAGTAATGGGGGAGGTGTGGTCCACCGAAGTAAAACGCACCCTATTCTGTGACGCAGTAAGGCAGAGCATGATGGGATATAAGATTCCTGGAGTATCACATGATGCCACAGGAAGTGATGAGCTCAGAATGTATTTTATAAAAATGTTAACCGGGAGGTGTAGATTCAAAGCTGCCATGGACTAGGCAAGTGAGAGAAAAACACATTGGGATGGTTAGGGGCAGAAAAGACATTAAAAAAGGCTTACATTCATTATGAAAAATGAAATTCTGCTTGAAAAGGTGAGCCTTTAAAACAGTGTCTTATATAGTAGTCAATCGAAAGGTCTGATATTTTGATTTGAGTCTTGAACGCATATTTGGTGGATATTAGATTAGAAAAACATATATTATCACAAAATCCAAGTATGCATGCTGCACTATAATGTATGTGAAGAATAAAGAGAAAAAAGAGTGGGCACAGATTCAAATAACTCCACAGCATACACTGCATACAGCAGTGTACATATAGTAGTATAGTACGTGTTTAAATCCCTGTCATGTTTTCATTACTTATATGATGGAGTAGATGTAAAGAAAAGGTAAAGGATAAGAGTGCTTACAGTATATGTGTATTATTTGTTGCATTGAAGAGAAAATGGTCTTTTTACTGAATGCAACTAGTAATAAAATTATCCTGGACAGAAATCAGTAGACTGGCACTCCTACCCTCTTACCCTTTACCTCTTACCATGACCGGTGGGGGGCTCGGCTGTCTACTATCAATAATTCCCTCCCGTGCATGTGTCCATCAGCCCCATAATGTAACTGGCACTGGATCCTAATGTGCTGCCGCTGCTGCCATGGAGACAGAAACACTTGATCGGCGCTGTCAATAGCAGGGGCAGGGCAGCAAGAAGAAGCTGGGAACCCCCATGGTGGCAGAACACCAGGGCCCAGTCACAAGTGCAACCTTTGCAAGCTTGGTTGTTCTGCCACTGCATTGGACACTTATATGTAGTTCCTTTGGTGTGCTGGTGACACATATCTTGCTTTCTGCCGCATTGGGGAGCCCTAAGATGGCAGGAAGGGAGCCAACTGCAGGACATGTGAAAGGGGACCATAATAAAGGGCCCCACAATGGGAGTATAGGCCCCAGGCCCAGAGAGAAGAGCCCCAGGCTCAGTTGGAAGACCCCAGCCTCAGAGGAAAGGACCTGGGACCAGAAGAAAGGGGCACGGGACCAATAGAAAAGGCCCAGGGAATGATGGAAAGGGAAGGAGGGTGTCAGGGGGGCCCTTTATGGTTTCTTGCACCAGGGCCCTGAAGGTTCTAATAAAACCTCTGGCTTGCCGCATGATGACTTATCTTGTTCTGGGGCTAGGTTTTGAAAGGGTAGACCTCTGAGTCAACTATGTATAATCCCTCCAGTATTCATTCAGATCAGTATTCATTTGCATAGTTAAAATGATTTACAAATCAGAGAAAATGTTGGAGAAATTATGATGGGGAGAGCATACAATCCAAAGTATTCAATGAGAGAGAAAAGGACCTAACTCTGATAAACAGCAATCTTCCCCCAAGAGACGTGATACATGTATAGTAAAAAGGCAGGGCGGAAATTATAAAAGGCTATTAAAACTGAAATTGGAATTTGCACAAATCTTCCAGATACACATGTATGATCAAATATATGTGACGGGTCCACATCTGACATCGGAGCCTGGCTGGTGACAAAATCAAATACGGTAATCTGTTGCATATCTTGTAACAAATATCTAAATCTGACTAAGAATGTTTTCTTTGTGTTTCATCCACAGTAAACTTTACAATGGCTAACAGCACAAGTGGCAGTGTGCACATACAAGTTTTAGCAAACAATACTTCTGTGGGCACCTGGTCATTAAAACCAACTGGATTTGAAGATTGTACTGGAGGAGGCATTTGGGGCAATTTTACAGCTAGCAACACCTCATTTATAGCAAATTGGACATCACCAGCAACGCTAAACGCTACTTCTGTTATATTTAAGTAAGTTATCTATATTAATTGTGGAGTTTCCTACAAAGAATACAGTTTGTATAGTTCATAAGTCATACTATAGTGAGCTACATTCGGATGTGCTCGCTACACTTTGCACATTAATATTGATCCATTTAGAGGTACTTTTCTACTGTCATGTTGTGGCAGCCTGGCTATGCGCAGTGCTAGTTCATGTTGAAGATGTCAGAGAGGAGGTTCATACAGAACTTCAGAGAACTTCCCAAATGCTAGTTTTAGCAAAACCCTATTTGCATAGTTACATAGTTAATCTGCTTGCAAAAAGACAAAAGTCCATCCAGTTCAACCAAATTAATTAAATTAATTAACTTTATTAAATTTAACCAATTTAATTCCTTTGTAATATGCAAAGAAAACTCCCCCATCCACCCATGTGTCTATGCTTTATTTTGTTGAGAAATCACTTTGAAAAACATCCCCCCCAGCATTTCTAGCTGTGGCCATCTTGAGAAAGGGCAGATGATTCATGTAGCATTTATTTCTCAGAATCCATCTGCCCTTATCTCAGGCATGCAGGCAGGAGGATGTGCCGAGCTAAGAAAGCCTCTGCTTCCCTCCTGAAGTCTTCTGGGATGTATCACATTATTTTCCTAGGAAGTAACTAAAGACAGGTACAAAAAAGAAAGAAAAGCACAAAACGCTTGAAGCAAGTAAGTATAATATACCTTCCTATTTACTAATGCTAGCGGTATAAAGATAAAAAATAGTCAATGTTGACTGAGAGAGTGAAGTTCCACTTAAAAAAAAACTGCTCTATCGAGCCTAAAAAGAGATTCTGGAAAGATGCCACAACAAATAATTTTAATATAGATTGAAGGTTTAGTAACATGAGAGAATATAACTGCACCATTTTACTGAAACAATGGACAATGTTGGTATTGTAGGTCACATGTAGGATGGCTACCCAATAGTGGTCCCTTTCTTTGATGAACTAAATCCTGATATCCTTGCATAGGCATTTAAGTGTAGCGCTACCCCTGTAGGAGCCGCTGATTGAGATGGGCCCTCTGTTCATTGCCTCAATCTTTTCCAACAAAACCTCCTTATGACAGAGGGGCAATTATTTGACATGTTTTTCTGCTGCCTATTGTTGGGTCCCTTTAAGAGCATTGGTGCACAAAGCAATAGCACATAGCAAAAGTCCCAGCTAACCTGCATGCAGTATAGGTACAGTATAGGTATAGTATAGTCTTGGTACAGGTGCTAGATAACTGTGGTTCAGATGCGGTAAAGGTTTGGCATAATGAATTATAGGGTTGGTATAGGTGCAGCCTAGGTTTGTAATAACTGTATAGATGTGCGATGTGTATAATAACAGTATAGATGTGCGATATGGATGGTGAACACTTTGGATGCTCTGCTCTCAGTGGCTCAGTTCCTGCAAGCAGTATCAGCAATGGACAATTAGCCCTCTTACCAGTCCACAGGATACTGCAGTGACCTCTCAGTGTAGAAGGGGGGATCCTAGTCTCTCCCTCAAAAGCCTCCAGTGATCAGCTGTGGGAAGCAGAGGGTGAGTGGATGCTCCAGTCTCCCTGTGGCAGTGATGTGGACAGTGCTAACTGCCTCCTGGTGTCTTCACTTGCAGTCTCAGGCTAGGGTCTTCACTAGTATGGTCTCCAGACAGTTTGGCATTAGGGGGATTAAATATATGCGGCTTTGGTGTACTTTTTTCTTACTGAGTAATTATAATTTGGTTTTACTGGTTTTACTGACTGTTCCAATAACATATTTTTATCCTTCAGAGCTTCAATCAATGACACAAATGGAGCATTTGCAGCAAACCAAACTGCGTCATTTGGTAAGTTTCCACTATTAGTTATCCACAATTATATTTGAGGGAATATAAGGTATTAAAAAGGCTTCGGTAGCAAAGAACAATCCCTGGATTGATGAATATGTGGGATCATGGTGGAAAGATCTTTTACCATATGTCCTTAGCTTTCAACATTAAAAACCCTCCCAGGTTCTGACCCAGGACCTGAGAACAAGGGGATCAGGGCTGCTCTGTGCAAAACCATTGCACACATTAGGTAAGTATAACATGTTTGATATTTAAAAAAAAAAGACTTTAATATCACTTTAGCAAATTTTATGCAGAATTTAACTTCACAGGACAGCTTTACAAAAACACTGGGCCTGTCATGCCTACAGTGAGGGGTGAGGAAAAACCATCCAATTGGGAGTTTCTGAGTGCATAGGGCAAGATTTGCCAAAACTCACTCAGAATCTGGTGCATCTGTGCATGGTAGCCAATCAGCTTCTTACTTCAGCTGGTTCAGTTGAGCTTTCCCAATAAAACCTGGAAGCTGATTGGTTTCTATGCAGAGCTGCACCAGATTTTCTGCAATTTTACTAAATAACCCCCATAGTCGGCTTTGTGCTTGAGTGAAGCCCCATACATCTTGAACCCTCACATATATGAGGTTGACCTTAGTAGGGTTGGCCGAAAGCAGGTCCCAGGTTGGAGATTTCACTAGTACCATAAAAGAATGTGCTCAACTGGACAACTCATGGAAAAAACCTGCAGTTCTATCACACCTTCCTGATAGGTGTATTAGTTTGAAAATGTAAGCAAGAAATGGAATGAGTTATGTGACTGCAATCCAAATAATTGAATTAAAGAGGAACTAAACCTTTCTAGTCTTTACAGCCAAGGATGGTGCCATCTTAGTCTCTGATCTGCAGTTGCCATGGTGTTGCACATGTGATCAGCCATGACACCGGCCAGAGGCGGACTGACAACTCATGGGGCCCCCAGGCAATAGGGGATCATGGGGCCCCTGTGTCCTTGCCCAAACTCAATAAAGCCTATGAAAAAGGTACCAGGGGCATCTCATGGGGCCCCCTACTGACCCCGGGCCTTCTGGCAGTGCCCGAGTTTCCAAATGGTCAGTCCGCCCCTGACACCGGCCATTTGTGGGATTGAATGTTTAGTTGAGAGCTGACATAAGCACACTGACAGCTACAACCAGAGGCATACCTTGAATCTAACTGTTTTGGGAACCATATAACCCCTTGCCCTCCACAGGATTTCCCCCCTGACCAGGCCATTTTTTGCGTTACGGAGCTGCGTTACTTTAACTGACACTTGCGCGGTCATGTAACGCTGAACTCAAATGAAATTTGCGTCCTTTTTCCCATAAATAGAGCTTTCTTTTGGTGGTATTTGATTACCTGTGCCTGTTTTATTTTTTGTGCTATCAAAAAAAAAAAGACCGACAATTTTGAGAAAAAACAATACTTTTGACTTTTTGTTATTAAACCTGTCCAGTAAAAAAATTTAAAAATCAAATTTCGTCATAAATTTTGACCAAAATGTATTCTGCTACATGTCTTTGGTAAAAAAAATCCCAATACGTATAAATTGTCTTACGTGAAAATTCTAGCGTTCACAAAAAGCGGTATTTATACTGGGATTTTTTTTAATTTTTACAAGTAATGGCTGCAAACAGCGACTTATAGTGGGATTGCGGTGGGAATTCTGACACTGTGGGGGACTGACTTGGTGTCACTGACATCCCCAGTAACACCAATACAGTGATCAGTGCTAATAAAAAGCACTGACACTGATCGCCCCACATGTTAACCCCTTCCTACCCAGTGCCAATAGTACAAATTAATAACTGTGTGCTGTTTTAGATTGTGTCCTGTGTCCACTTTTGATAAAAAACAATACTTTTGTCTTTTTGCTATTAAACACGTCCAGTAAAAAAATTAAAAAATCAAATTTTGTCATAAATTTTGACCAAAATGTATTTTTCTACATGTCTTTGGTAAAAGAAAATCCCAATACGTGTAAATGAATTGTCTTACGTTAAAGTTATAGCATTTAAAAATGGTGGTATACATACTGGGATTTTATTTAATTTTTACAAGTAATGGTGGCGAACAGTGACTTATAGTTGGACTGCTGGACTGTGGTGGGGATTCTGACACTGGGGGGAACTGACTTGGTGTCACTGACATCCCCAGTGACACCAATACAGTGATTAGTGCTAATAAAAATCACTGACACTGTGCTAATGGCACTGGGCAGGAAGAGGTTAACATGTGGGGTGATCAAAGGGTTAACAGTGTGCCGTTTTACATTGTGTCCTTCCCTGTAAGCACACTGCTTTGCATGGCTGTGCTATACACAGCCATACAAAGCAGTGTACAGGAACTGATAGGGGAAAGAACTGTATTGTTTACAAATAGTTCTCCCCCCCATAGGAGATGCTTGGCAAACACTGGGCGCCAGCGAGTAATCACTGGCTGGTACCTGGTTTTTGAATGGCAGTGCGGGTAGGGTGTGCGCACGCCTCGCACACGCCCCCTACCTGAAACTGTAAAATGACATATATATACATGATTTTGTGCACCCGTGCCGCCCTGTAGCACTATTTCTGCTATAGGGAGGACAGGAAATGGTTTAATCAATGGGGTCAGTTTGGCTTTAATGCCCCATACACACAATGAGAATATCAGATGAATGGTCGTCCGTTTTTTTGCATGTTGGTCTCATATCAAAAATGAAGAGAGTGCTACAGTTAAGAAAATTCACATACAACAGAATACAACTTCAGAGGTGATGTAATGTATTGTATTTTTTCATTTCCGAGCATGCGCGGTCTTGATCACTGGATTTTTTTCAGACGAATACTGTACTGATTAAATGAAAATCGTTCCGTCTGTTATCGTACGAGAAACATTTTTGTGCTTGTCCCTTTAGATATTGTAGCATGAACTATTGTAATCAGCTGTAGAAAGCTATGTTCTAACTAATCAGATTACCATGCGATCCTTCCAAAAGCCATTTTTCTCATCTGATTTTCTGATCATGTGTACTAGGCATAATTATTTTTTATGCTGAAATGTACAATTTTTAAATATTAAAAAGAATAAATAGTGCAGCGCTTAAAATAGATAGTCTATTTTAAGCGCTGCACTATTTATTCTTTTTGTTATTTAAGGCTTGTTTTGGTACCTTGAGTGCTTAGCAGCTGTTTGGATAGCGCTCACTTGTTTCCATTGATTTTCTATAATTTGTAAATATTACTTAAACAAAAGTAAATCATTATAACGCATGAAGTAACTTCACTTTTTCTCGGTTTCTCCTGCTTTAGCAATTACTAATGCCACGACTACAGTGACCACAGCAACTACAGCGACCACAACAGCCACTACCAAGATTGCTGCAACAAGCGGAGGACCTGCAAATCATCCAGCATCTATGTTTTTCACGTTGGTGGAAACACTCTTCTTCCTTGTGATCACCGGCAAATTTCTGTTATAAGTTAGAACTGAAAACAAATCAATGATTTTTAGACTATATCCACATCGGCAAACTGAGCTATACAATCCAAACCACATGAAAGTCCCTGTCTTTTAAGTTGTCCAGCATCTCTACACATGTAACATTTGTGTAACATGCATACAGGTACACAGTGTTAATGAAGCCTATTGGTTGCTAGGGCACAAGCAGCAATTTCTGCCTGGCATCCTTTGTTGCTAGGATGCAGACGGCTATTGCTGCTTAGCATGATTCTTTGCTAGGATGCTGCTCTTATACATCAATAGAGTACAATTGAGCTGTATGCATGTACACAAATGTTTGTATGCGTAAAGCATAATATACCGTGGATGAAGATTTTTCTACTTTGATTTTACGGATCTGAAGGCAGCACAAGATTATTGATCTTGACACATGCATGCATGGAGCCATAACAAACCAAACATCTGCATTCAGATCCATAAAGAAAAAAGAAAAACTGTATTGGGGGGGGGTTCTTGGGTTCTCTTGTGGACATGTACCATGAGCTCTTACTGATAAATTAAATATTGTATATATTCCCAATTTACCTAAAGAGAGAGCCTGATGTCCCTCTATGTCCAAGAACATCTAGATTTATATTGTGTTGATGAAACAAAAGTGAAATCCAATAGTTAGTAAAAATGAAGCCTTGGAATTCCTTCCAACTTGTCAAGGGATTCTGTCTTTTATACAGGTGTTGCAATACATCTGGTCACCCTGTCCTAGCAATGTCTTGCACCAATCTAAATCTAAAGTTCCTGAGAAACCATCTCTTCCTCTCCTTGAACCTGTTGTGAAGTATTCCTAATGTTTATCTCCAAGGACAACAAAAATCTTCCCTTGCACTATCTTCATTTATGTCTGGGAACCGGAAATAAAAACAGTTGTAATTACCTGATCCCCTGCATCCTCCAGTCCTTTGAAGGCCTTATGGCCACTGAAATGTATGGGAGAAGATGCTGTGGATGCTGGTCTTACAGCTTGGAGGGAGCCTGCAGGAACGGGGGGGATATGGTCAGAAAAAGTGCTTTTTCTGGTATCCTAGTATAAACAAGCATATAACCTTTGCACTGAAGGGGCATCCCCACTGCAAGGGAGGATTCTACTTCTCCCCAAATTTCAGCTAACTCTGACCACAAAATACAAAATGCATGGAGTGCACTGACATAGTATAGCAATAGACTTCAATGGAGTTTAAAGTGCTTGTAAAGTTTTTTTTTGTCTTAACCTAAATGCATTCTATGCATTAAAGTAAAAAACATCTTACGTATCTGGGATCCCCTCCAGCTCACCCCTCCCTTTTTACTTACCTGAGCCGCATTATGATACAGCGCTGTGCATGAGATCATTGTCTCTATCTGCTCTGTCGCTCCACACAGGGCAGATCCATAGCAGCGTTTGCCAATGGCTCCCGCTGCTGTCAATCATACTATGTGACAAGGGAGTGGAGGGCAGGGCCGTGCCCCACTGTCTCTGTCTATGGACACAGGCAGAGGGGCTCAGAAGTGAGCCAGCAGCAGTGCCCCAATAGGAAACAGCTGGATGAAAAGGAGGAGCCAAGAGCACCGGTGGGGAACTTGAGAAGAAGAGGATTGGGCGCTGCTCTATGCAAAACCATTACGGATAGCAGGTAAGTATGACAAGTTTTTTATTTTAATTAAAAAAAAAGAAGCTTTTCATTTACTTTAAAAGGCTAATAAAATGCATTCATAAGTATAAAAACATTCAATTGCTTATCTGTGGTCTAGAGGAAGGGATCCCAATGGTCATTCAGATTTTATTACAGCTGAAATGTGTCTTGGATTGTATTAACACATCCAAGAGTTCACAAGCTTCCCTGAGTTGCTTTTTAATCTTGCTAATTCTATATGTAGATCTGTTTTATGGATAAAAAAAGGGGCATCCAAGAGACACTGGGACTTTTATGTGATTTTAAACAAAAAAAAGCTGATGCAGGTACTGCTGGTCAGGAATCCTAATCCAGCAATCAGCTTTCCTGCACAGATTCAAACAGTAAAGCCTTTACTTTGAGTCCACTCAAAGTTCTCCTTTTTAACTGAAGCCCTGATGAAGGGGGAGTTCCTTTGACCCCCGAAACACATTGGCTGTCTTTTAACACAATATCAATTCATAAATTTGGACTCTTTTTTTTTTATTCGGCACTCCTTCCATAAATGCTTGTCTTATGGATAAGGAATTTTTTTTTGCTACAGCCTCTGAAATGTTCTATAAAGACACCAAGGTCTGTTATTTGAAGACTTCTATATTTACTTGATTCTTTATACCATATGGTAATAGCTATATATTTTTTTATTAACTAGTGGGAAGCTGGATTTTTTCTCCATATATGAACACTGTAAGATTTTACATAAAATATTTAAAAAAATATAATAAACCTGTGCATTTTACTTTTTTTTTTTTTTTTTTGAAACCTGCTCTTATTGCTTATGCACAAATGTACCACAAAACTAACTTTAAAACTGAACTCCAGGCAAACATCAAAACATCAGTTATTACAACAATTATGAAAATCATTTTAAATGCAACTAATATAAACTAAAGTCCATGATTTTGACTTGGTATCAGCCTCTTATAATTCCCTGCACAACAGCACTCAGACTGGAAGTGGGAGGGGTAGGTACTAAAAGGAAATCAGTTGAGCTGCAATGCATTTGAGCTGACAAAAAACATTCAAACAAGAGGAGAGCAGAGTGCATTAAGATATATTACTGCTGTGCCTTCATTGTCCAATCACAGGCTGGGGGCAGGCAGTAGACTACGCTGTATTGCTTGACTGCAGCAGACAAAAGTAAGGTCACTATCCTGCCACTGTTGTTTGGTATGGCTATGTATATCTCAGAACAGGAGAGACAAAGATAACAATCCTTTTACAGGAAAAATTGCCCTAACTAATGTATTTGTACAGTACATTAAGCTGTTTGCTCGGCGTTCACATGAAATACAAGTTGACTTCATGTTAAAATACTGTTCTTGCTGTGTAAAGAATTTATTATGAACATCATTACTATAACATGTAACAACTCTATTGTTTAAAACTTATTGTGCATTTGCAAAGGGAAATAAGCGTATAAAAACGTATAATATTCTGTAACTTATTATTTTGATTTAAAAACTGTTCTTTCAGATTTAATAAAACACATCTGTGTGTATTTAAATTTTTTTGGGGGTTTCTATTAAAAAGTTTTATGGGGCAAACCTCTGTGCCCCTGCTAACACATCATAAGAAAATCTTACTCAATGAACAACCATTGAAACGGAAATGTCTGCCTCATTCTCCCTTATCAACCTCATAAGCTGAAGAAGAAGCCAAAGTAATGATTTGGCCAGAACATCTTCCCATCTGATATTGACACAAATGTCAAATTAGATATATAGTTTGAGTTGATTTACTAAAACTGGTTTCTATGAAGAGCTGCACCAGATTTTGCACTCCAATCATCTTCCAGGTTTTATTGTCAAAACTTAATTGAACAAGATGAAGTTAGAAGCTGATTGGCTACCATGCACAGCTGCACCAGATTTTGCACTCTCCAGTTTCAGTAAATCAACCCCATTATGTTTTGGACTTCAACAAGGCAGTTCAAGGGGGTTTCATGTATTGATGGAACACATAAAAGCCAACTGTGATTGTTTTTTTATGTTGGTGTCTTTGTGCCCTATTCAGCTGTGTTTTAAATTAACTAGTAAACATGTTCTGGAATGGGCAATATGTGAGATATTACAATGCTGAAAAAGTCTTTTTAGCAAAGATGTGCAATAGAGGATTTTGGATGGTATGACAGCATGTAATACGTGATGGAGAGAGGTGTGGAGGGTATGAGGAGTGAGAAGTATGAGTAAGAGAGAAGTTTGGAGGAACGAATGGTGGGAAGTATATGTAGGAGAGGACTGCGAATGGTATGATGGCAGGCAGTATGTGAAGAGGAATGAGTGAGCATAGTGTCCCCATGTAGAGCGGCTCCATGAATATATATATATATATATAAAAATATGTCTTATATGTAAAATTATATGTAAAATTTTTCTTTATATATACGTATATCAGTGCTTTTACCATGGCTCTACTGCCCTTCCCCATCCATTCACCTAATCACATATTTTAACTTTTGTAACGTTCTATGAAAGCCTTCTGCACAGAAACACATTTTTGTTTAATTTGCAAGAAGAGACACAATCCTGTCTCAATGAGATGGGACTATTAACCATTAGCCGCCCGGCCTATAGCCGTTTGGCTGCGGGAAAAATGTATTACCTTTCCGGGTGCACGCCATTTGGCTTCCTTCCGCACATGCGCAGTTCGCATGGTTGCAGAGCCGCGCAGTGGCGCGATCTGTCACCGGCCGTGTACCTCGGACACGGCCGATGACAGATCTGAGTACCGGCCCCCGTTGCCGGTGCCATGTGACCTGCTGTGACCAATCACAGCAGGTCACATGACAGTTGTATACAATGGATGGCTTCATTCATGCCATCCATTGTATACTAGTGCCTAGCTGTGAATGGTCACAGCAGGTAACATGCACATGTCATGTGATTAGCTGTGGCCAAATCACAGCTAAGCACAAAAAAAAAAAAAGCCCTGAATGAATCGATGTCATACAGGTAAATGCTTGCTTATAGCAAAGTAATTCTTTGCTATAAAAAAAAAATTCTGATCACTTCCCCAAAGTAGTACAATGTTACTATGGTAACATTGTACTACTTTGGTCATAGTAAAATATGAAAAAAAATCTTTAAAAAAATTAAGAAAAATGTAATAAAAAATTAAAAATAATAATAAAAAAAAAATATATATTTTTTTTTTCATACTGTCACCAGTCAGTGTCCCTGATCACCACCATGCCAGTTATATGATGACGCTGTACTGCACTGGTGATAGTATGTAAAAAAAAAATAGTGAAAATATTTTTTTTCATTTTTTCATTTTCCGAAAAATTATGACAAAAAAAATACAACTTCAAAAAACTCGCCATTCCTCTTATGAAGTACGTCGGACTGTCTACTCTGCAAAAAGGGGTCATTTGGGGGATATCTGTACTATTCTGACATTCTTGGACCTCAAGAAATTAGATTGGCTGTCAGTACTTCAGGATTGATCAATATTCAGATCTATACCATAGTTTGTGAACTCTATAACTTTCCTACAAACTAAAAAATACATCCTAATTTGGGTTATTTTCACCAAAGACATGTAGCAGAATACATCTTAGCCTAAATTTATGAAGAACAATTATTTATTTGCAAACTTTTATAACAGAAACAAAGAAAAACGTGTTTTTTTTTCAAAATATTTGGTCTTTTTTTGTTAATTTAGCAAAAGATAAAAACCCCAGCGATGATTAAATACCACCAAAAGAAAGCTCTAGTTGTGTGAAGAAAATTATAAAAGTTTAGTTTGGGTACAATGTTGTATGACCGCACAATTGTCATTCAAAGTGTGAGAGTGCTGAAACGTGAAAAATGGCCTGGGCAGGAAGGTGTAAAATTGCCCGGTATTGAAATGGTTAAAGTAGAACCTGTGTTCTGGATCCATCTTGGTTACCTCTAATTCTTGGCACACTATGCCTGGGGGGATGTTGTGGTTGCTCAAATTCATAGCTGTATGTCAATGCTGTTGACTTTGATCTTTCCGTTCAATTGCTCAATCTTCTGTATATATTTTCAAATGTGTGCAAACTAAACCCCTTGCTTTAATGTGAACGGTTAGACAAGGTTTATTTGGTTTGTTGCAGGTAGACTGGTAAGTGGGCTGGGGGAGTTTTCTTTATTGTTTTTGGAAATGTATTGCTCTTCCATGTGCTATTTGTTGCAAAGACCAGTCATAGGTTGGGATGGTTGGCATTTGTTTGTACTGTTGGTGAATTGGGGAGGGGAAGCACTGCATACCTTCACTGCCATTGTGCTGTTGCTGGGTGGCCAGTGTGTCCCTATACCCTTAAGGAGGGGTGGGCTCCCTCCAGGTGTATCTTACCTCAATCTATCCATTATTATATATGTCCTCCAACTTTGGAGACTCCCAAAATGTATTAGGACTGCAGAATATTGGGGTGCTGTGAAGTGGCCTCTGCAGCTTACGCATATATTTGCAAATGTGTGGAAACTAAACCCCTTGTTTCAACATGAACTGTTAGACAGAGTAATTCAGATTGTTGCAGGCTGGCTAGTAAGTGAGCTGGGAATTTTTGTTTGTTTTTTTACATTTGTCACCCGTTAAAGTGCTTTTAGCTGCAAAGGCCAGTTGTAGGTTGTTATTTGTTTGCCCTATGAAAGTGAGCAGTATAAGTAAGAGAAAAGTTCGGAGGATCAATTGGTGGTAAGCATATGAAGGAGAGGACTGTGAATGTTATGATGGCAGGCAGTATGTGAAGAAGAGGAATGTGTGAGCATAGTGTCCCCAATTCTGATTAGTTCCAGGAACATGCATCAGTGCTTTTATCCTGACCCCCCCACCCCTTCTCCATCCATTCATTTAATCATATATTTTACCTTATGTAAAGTTCCCCAGAGCCAACTTCGTTAACTTTAATTCTAGGCATCAGTCCCACCCCACAAGCCAAAGTCCTAGGTGTCACTCTAGACTCAAAACTGTCCTTCCAACCCCATGTCCAATCGTTGGCAAACTCATGCAGGCTCCACCTCCGCAACATCTCCAAAATACGTTCGTTCCTAACCCCAGACACTACTAAACTACTTGTTCACTCCCTTATTATCTCACGACTGGACTACTGCAACTCCCTTCTCACCAGCCTACCTCGTCGCAGACTATCCCAGCTTCAGTCTATCCTGAACTCAGCGGCCAGACTCATCCACCTTACCAACCGCTCCGCATCTGCAACCCCCTCTGTCATTCCCTCCACTGGCTCCCGATTGCCCAACGCATTAAATTCAAACTACTAACACAGACATACAAAGCCATTCATAACGCTGCCCCAAACTACCTCACCGACCTGATACCCAAATACCACCCTACCCGTAATCTTCGCTCCTCACAAGACCTCCTACTTTCTAGCTCTCTGGTCTCCACCTCCCACGCCCGACTACAGGACTTCTCCAGGACTTCCCCCATCCTCTGGAACTCACTACCCCAATCCATCAGACTGTCAACTACCCTCCTCACCTTTAGGCGCACCCTGAAAACCCATCTCTTCAGGGAAGCCTACCCCGCCCTCACCTAACAGCCGATCTCCTCCTACCACTCCATCCCCCACAGCCACTTCCTCCTGTACCACTATCCCCTCCCTCCTAGATTGTAAGCTCGAAAGAGCAGGGCCCTCGAACCCCTCGTGTATTGTATTGTTACTGTATTGTCTCATGTTCTGTCCCCCACTATAATGTACAGTGCTGAGCAAACCTTTTAGCGCTATATAAATACTGTATAATACTAATAATAATAGGCATACTATGCCCGGGGGGGTTACTGTAGATGCTCAAACTGAAGAAGAGCAACCAAACTGATAAGAGGCATGGAGGAGGCATGGAGGAGCTCAGCTATGAGGAAAGATTAGAGGAACTGAATTTATTATCTCTTGAGAAGAGGAGATTAAGGCTACATGCACACCAGCCTAGCCCGGCTGCGGGAAAACATAAAACGTGTCAAAATGTTCCTTTCCTGAACGTGATTCTTACATGTTCAGGAGAGGGAGGTTTAACATCACCTAAAAACGGCAGCACCTGAACTCTGCTAAAAGTCTACGTGTACATGAACACATAGGCTTTTATGGAGTTGAGTTTAGGAGCTTTGGCAAACAAACAGCAAAAGCTCCTAAACTTAGGCTTCATGTACACTGCTGCTCCTAAACATGACTTGAGGGACTTTTGGGGTTTCTGTGCCAAAGCCTCTGAACTCAACTCAATAAAAGCCACTGGGGTTTATTTACTAAAGCTGGTTCACTTCACTCTTGTTTGCGAGTGCATGATAGCCAGATTCTAACCTGAGCTGGTTCAATTAAGCTTTAGCAATAAAACCTGTTATTTGATTGGTTTCCATGTAAAAGTGCATGAGATTCTGAGTTAACCAGCTTTAGTAAATAAACCCCTATGTGTCCATGCGCACTTAGATTTTTACCAGAGTTTAGGAGCAGTAGAGTTTAGGGGCAATTAAACATTCCTCTCCTGAACGCAGAAGAATTGTGTTCAAGAGAGGAACATTTTATCCAAAACACACCAAACATGGCAAACATGTGTGTAAACACGCCTAAGTGCTAGCCGCGCTTAGCGCTTGGGTGTTTATTAATTTCAATGGTAAGTACTCTTTCCAATGCAATGAATAAACATCCAAGAACTAAACACAGCTAAATGAATACCAACACGGCTAAACGCAGAACCGTATTTACACGCATTTTGCTGTGTTTAGCGTTTTTCTGCTACCAGTAGTGTTTAAAGTCTACAGCAGTTCCAGTATACATGTAGCTATAGGGGGATATGATCACCATGTATAATACATAAGGGGGATATGATCTCCATGTATAATACATAAGGGGGGATATGATCACCATGTATAAATACATAAGGGGGGATATGATCACCATGTATAAATACATAAGGGGGGATATGATCTCCATGTATAATACATAAGGGGGGATATGATCTCCATGTATAATACATAAGGGGGATATGATCTCCATGTATAATATATAAGGGGGGATATGATCTCCATGTATAATACATAAGGGGGGATATGATCTCCATGTATAATACATAAGGGGGATATGATCTCCATGTATAATATATAAGGGGGGATATGATCTCCATGTATAATACATAAGGAGGGATATGATCTCCATGTATAATATATAAGGGGGGATATGATCTCCATGTATAATACATAAGGGGGATATGATCTCCATGTATAATACATAAGGGGGGATATGATCTCCATGTATAATATATAAGGGGGGATATGATCACCATGTATAATACATAAGGGGGATGTGATCTCCATGTATAATACATAAGGGGGGATATGATCTCCATGTATAATACATAAGGGGGGATATGATCACCATGTATAATACATAAGGGGGGATATGATCTCCATGTATAATACATAAGGGGGGATATGATCACCATGTATAATACATAAGGGGGGATATGATCTCCATGTATAATACATAAGGGGGGATATGATCTCCATGTATAATACATAGGGGGGGATATGGTCTCCATGTATAATACATAAAGGGGGATATGATCTCCATGTATAATACATAAGGGGGGATATGATCTACATGTATAATACATAAGGGGGGATATGATCTCCATGTATAAATACATAAGTGGTCTATACAGTGAACTTGGTGTAGAGTTATTCACTTTCAGGTTATTACAGGGGATGGAAACCCTTTATGTCTGGGGGAAAAGAAATGTAACCCCCACGTACCGAAAGGCTTCTGCACAAGAGTAGTGAAAATGTGGAATAGACTTCCTCAAGAACTGGTTCTGGTCAGCTCAATGATTTGTTTTAGTAAAGACCTACAGTAGATTCATTCGTAAATACATCAAATATAACTGGGTACTAACAATTATAGGTAATAACTAGAGATGAGCGAATCGAAGTATCCGAAGTGGAATTCGAGTCGAATATCGGAAAAATTTCGATTCGTGCCGAATCCGAAAAATAGCCTAATTCGGACGCGCGAATCGAAATTTTTCAGAAAATGGCGGCTGACATGTGCGGCGACGGAGCGGGGATGTCTGGGAAGGCGCGCAGACAAGGCGCGCTGACCCATAATGCATTCCTCAACTACATGTGATCGCATCAGCCAATCAGCAGCCAGCCAGCCAGCACTGTGTAATGGTCGAGCTATAAATAGCGGCCATTTTGGAATTCTTCATTTGCCTGCAGTCATTGAACAGAGGCAGATCGCTCTGTACTAGGGACAGGGACAGAGTTAGGGCCACAGAAACGATAATTGGGGACAGAGAAAAGTTACTTAGGGACAGAGAACCATTACTCAGGGACACAGACTTGTTAATGAGGGCCACAGAATCGTTATTTAGGGACAAAGAAACGCTAGTTAGGGCCACAGAATTCATACTCAGGGACAGACAGAATTGTTACTCAGTGCCAGAGAATTGTTACTTAGGGCCACAGAAACGTTATTAGGGCCACAGAATTGTTACTCAGGGACAGACAGAATTGTTACTGAGTGCCAGAGAATTGTTACTCAGGGACAGACAGATTTGTTACTGAGTGCCAGAGAATTGTTACTTAGGGCCACAGAAACTTTACTTAGGGCCACAGAATTTTTACTCAGGGACAGACAGAATTGTTACTGAGTGCCAGAGAATTGTTACTCAGGGACAGACAGAATTGTTACTGAGTGCCAGAGAATTGTTACTCAGGGCCCCAGAAACTTTACTTAGGGCCACAGAATTTTTACTCAGGGACAGACAGAATTGTTACTGAGTGCCAGAGAATTGTTACTCAGGGACAGACAGAATTGTTACTGAGTGCCAGAGAATTGTTACTTAGGGCCACAGAAACTTTACTTAGGGCCACAGAATTGTTACTCGCACAGACACAGAATTGTTACTCGCACAGACACAGAATTGTTACCGAAGGCCACAGAACTGTTACTTAGGGCCACAGAATTGTTACTCGCACAGACACAGAATTGTTACTCGCACAGACACAGAACTGTTACTGAGGGCCACAGAACTGTTACTTAGGGCCACAGAATTGTTACTCGCACAGACACAGAATTGTTACTCAGGGCCACAGAAATGTTACTTAGGGACAAAGAAACGCTAGTTAGGGCCACAGAATTCATACTCAGGGACAGACAGAATTGTTACGGAGTGCCAGAGAATTGTTACTCAGGGCCACAGAAACTTTACTTAGGGCCACAGAATTTTTACTCAGGGACAGACAGAATTGTTACTGAGTGCCAGAGAATTGTTACTCAGGGACAGACAGAATTGTTACGGAGTGCCAGAGAATTGTTACTCAGGGCCCCAGAAACTTTACTTAGGGCCACAGAATTTTTACTCAGGGACAGACAGAATTGTTACTGAGTGCCAGAGAATTGTTACTCAGGGACAGACAGAATTGTTACTGAGTGCCAGAGAATTGTTACTTAGGGCCACAGAAACTTTACTTAGGGCCACAGAATTGTTACTCGCACAGACACAGAATTGTTACTCGCACAGACACAGAACTGTTACTGAGGGCCACAGAAACTTTACTTAGGGCCACAGAATTGTTACTCGCACAGACACAGAATTGTTACTCGCACAGACACAGAACTGTTACTGAGGGCCACAGAACTGTTACTTAGGGCCACAGAATTGTTACTCGCACAGACACAGAATTGTTACTCAGGGCCACAGAACTGTTACTTAGGGACAAAGAAACGCTAGTTAGGGCCACAGAATTCATACTCAGGGACAGACAGAATTGTTACGGAGTGCCAGAGAATTGTTACTCAGGGCCACAGAAACTTTACTTAGGGCCACAGAATTTTTACTCAGGGACAGACAGAATTGTTACTGAGTGCCAGAGAATTGTTACTCAGGGACAGACAGAATTGTTACTGAGTGCCAGAGAATTGTTACTCAGGGCCACAGAAACTTTACTTAGGGCCACAGAATTTTTACTCAGGGACAGACAGAATTGTTACTGAGTGCCAGAGAATTGTTACTCAGGGACAGACAGAATTGTTACTGAGTGCCAGAGAATTGTTACTCAGGGACAGACAGAATTGTTACGGAGTGCCAGAGAATTGTTACTCAGGGACAGACAGAATTGTTACTGAGTGCCAGAGAATTGTTACTTAGGGCCACAGAAACTTTAATTAGGGCCACAGAATTTTTACTCAGGGACAGACAGAATTGTTACTGAGTGCCAGAGAATTGTTACTCAGGGACAGACAGAATTGTTACGGAGTGCCAGAGAATTGTTACTCAGGGCCACAGAAACTTTACTTAGGGCCACAGAATTTTTACTCAGGGACAGACAGAATTGTTACTGAGTGCCAGAGAATTGTTACTCAGGGACAGACAGAATTGTTACTGAGTGCCAGAGAATTGTTACTTAGGGCCACAGAAACTTTACTTAGGGCCACAGAATTGTTACTCGCACAGACACAGAATTGTTACTGAAGGCCACAGAACTGTTACTTAGGGCCACAGAATTGTTACTCGCACAGACACAGAATTGTTACTCGCACAGACACAGAACTGTTACTGAGGGCCACAGAACTGTTACTTAGGGCCACAGAATTGTTACTTGCACAGACACAGAATTGTTACTCAGGGCCACAGAACTGTTACTTAGGGACAAAGAAACGCTAGTTAGGGCCACAGAATTCATACTCAGGGACAGACAGAATTGTTACGGAGTGCCAGAGAATTGTTACTCAGGGCCACAGAAACTTTAATTAGGGCCACAGAATTTTTACTCAGGGACAGACAGAATTGTTACTGAGTGCCAGAGAATTGTTACTCAGGGACACATAATCGTTGAATTAAAGAGTATGTCAGACAACATGCAGAGGAGTGGCAGAGGAGGCAATTTTTTAGGAGCGAGCAGACGTGGCAGCAGAGGAAGGGGTCAAGGCAGCACTATTCGCAGCCAGAGGCCAGTGCTCCCGGTGTCATCCAGCGGTCGTGTCTCCACCGACAACCCTGCCGTCATTGATTGGTTGGCTCGGTCGTCTTCCTCTTCCCAGGTCACCTCTGACACCTACAGCCAACGGTCGGTGGGTACGTCAGACACAACCGTTAGTTGGCATGGCCCGGGAGCAAGCCCACTGAAATCACATGTCCTCTACCTGCCCCTGTCCTTTGCTGTTCCCTCACCAAGCGAAGTATCGCATGCTGTGGGCTCAGCCCCACTGTACAGTGAGGAAGAGCTAACAGAGGGCGGTCAGGAACGGGGGGAGACATCGGCCTTTTCAGCAGCCAGGCGAAGAAGTACTGGCGAGGAGAGTGACATAGGGTGCTGGCAGATTACGGACCTCCCATAGCTGCTGCCAGGCCCCTAATCTGCCATGGGCCCCTATATACCGCCTCCTCATGCTGCTGCCAAGTCCAGAGTCTCTCATGGGTCCCTGTACGGCCTCCCATTGCTGCTGTCTCCATCGCCACACTCTGCCATGTGCCACTTTCAGGTCTCCTCACACACTGCTGGTGTGTAGAATTTTTTGACATAGGGTGCTGGCAGATTATGGGCCTCCTATAGCTGCTGCCAGGCCCCTAATCTGCCATGGGCCCCTATATACCGCCTCCTCATGCTGCTGCCAAGTCCAGAGTCTCTCATGGGTCCCTGTACGGCCTCCCATTGCTGCTGTCTCCATCGCCACACTCTGCCATGTGCCACTTTCAGGTCTCCTCACACACTGCTGGTGTGTAGAATTTTTTGACATAGGGTGCTGGCAGATTATGGGCCTCCTATAGCTGCTGCCAGGCCCCTAATCTGCCATGGGCCCCTATATACCGCCTCCTCATGCTGCTGCCAAGTCCAGAGTCTCTCATGGGTCCCTGTACGGCCTCCCATTGCTGCTGTCTCCATCGCCACACTCTGCCATGTGCCACTTTCAGGTCTCCTCACACACTGCTGGTGTGTAGAATTTTTTGACATAGGGTGCTGGCAGATTACGGGCCTCCCATAGCTGCTGCCAGGCCCCTAATCTGCCATAGGCCCCTATATACCGCCTCCTCATGCTGCTGCCAGGTCCAGAGTCTCTCATGGGTCCCTGTACGGCCTCCCATTGCTGCTGTCTCCATCGCCACACTCTGCCATGTGCCACTTTCAGGTCTCCTCACACACTGCTGGTGTGTAGAATTTTTTGACATAGGGTGCTGGCAGATTACGGGCCTCCCATTGCTGCTGCCAGGCCCCTAATCTGCCATGGGCCCCTATACCGCCTCCTCATGCTGCTGCCAAGTCCAGAGTCTCTCATGGGTCCCTGTACGGCCTCCCATTGCTGCTGTCTCCATCGCCACACTCTGCCATGTGCCACTTTCAGGTCTCCTCACACTGCTGGTGTGTAGAATTTTTTGACATAGGGTGCTGGCAGATTACGGGCCTCCCATAGCTGCTGCCAGGCCCCTAATCTGCCATAGGCCCCTATATACCGCCTCCTCATGCTGCTGCCAGGTCCAGAGTTTCTCATGGGTCCCTGTACGGCCTCCCATTGCTGCTGTCTCCATCGCCACACTCTGCCATGTGCCACTTTCAGGTCTCCTCACACTGCTGGTGTGTAGAATTTTTTGACATAGGGTGCTGGCAGATTACGGGCCTCCCATAGCTGCTGCCAGGCCCCTAATCTGCCATAGGCCCCTATATACCGCCTCCTCATGCTGCTGCCAGGTCCAGAGTCTCTCATGGGTCCCTGTACGGCCTCCCATTGCTGCTGTCTCCATCGCCACACTCTGCCATGTGCCACATTCAGGTCTCCTCACACTGCTGGTGTGTAGAATTTTTTGACATAGGGTGCTGGCAGATTACGGGCCTCCCATAGCTGCTGCCAGGCCCCTAATCTGCCATAGGCCCCTATATACCGCCTCCTCATGCTGCTGCCAGGTCCAGAGTCTCTCATGGGTCCCTGTACGGCCTCCCATTGCTGCTGTCTCCATCGCCACACTCTGCCATGTGCCACTTTCAGGTCTCCTCACACTGCTGGTGTGTAGAATTTTTTGACATAGGGTGCTGGCAGATTACGGGCCTCCCATAGCTGCTGCCAGGCCCCTAATCTGCCATAGGCCCCTATATACCGCCACCTCAGGCTGCTGCCAGGTCCAGAGTCTCTCATGGGTCCCTGTACGGCCTCCCATTGCTGCTGTCTCCATCGCCACACTCTGCCATGTGCCACTTTCAGGTCTCCTCACACACTGCTGGTGTGTAGAATTTTTTGACATAGGGTGCTGGCAGATTACGGGCCTCCCATAGCTGCTGCCAGGCCCCTAATCTGCCATAGGCCCCTATATACTGCCTCCTCATGCTGCTGCCAGGTCCAGAGTCTCTCATGGGTCCCTGTACGGCCTCCCATTGCTGCTGTCTCCATCGCCACACTCTGCCATGTGCCACTTTCAGGTCTCCTCACACACTGCTGGTGTGTAGAATTTTTTGACATAGGGTGCTGGCAGATTACGGGCCTCCTATAGCTGCTGCCAGGCCCCTAATCTGCCATAGGCCCCTATATACCGCCTCCTCATGCTGCTGCCAGGTCCAGAGTCTCTCATGGGTCCCTGTATGGCCTCCCATTGCTGCTGTCTCCATCGCCACACTCTGCCATGTGCCACTTTCAGGTCTCCTCACACACTGCTGGTGTGTAGAATTTTTTGACATAGGGTGCTGGCAGATTACGGGCCTCCTATAGCTGCTGCCAGGCCCCTAATCTGCCATAGGCCCCTATATACCGCCTCCTCATGCTGCTGCCAGGTCCAGAGTCTCTCATGGGTCCCTGTACGGCCTCCCATTGCTGCTGTCTCCATCGCCACACTCTGCCATGTGCCACTTTCAGGTCTCCTCACACTGCTGGTGTGTAGAATTTTTTGACATAGGGTGCTGGCAGATTACGGGCCTCCCATAGCTGCTGCCAGGCCCCTAATCTGCCATAGGCCCCTATATACCGCCTCCTCATGCTGCTGCCAGGTCCAGAGTCTCTCATGGGTCCCTGTACGGCCTCCCATTGCTGCTGTCTCCATCGCCACACTCTGCCATGTGCCACTTTCAGGTCTCCTCACACTGCTGGTGTGTAGAATTTTTTGACATAGGGTGCTGGCAGATTACGGGCCTCCCATAGCTGCTGCCAGGCCCCTAATCTGCCATAGGCCCCTATATACCGCCTCCTCATGCTGCTGCCAGGTCCAGAGTCTCTCATGGGTCCCTGTACGGCATCCCATTGCTGCTGTCTCCATCGCCACACTCTGCCATGTGCCACTTTCAGGTCTCCTCACACTGCTGGTGTGTAGAATTTTTTGACATAGGGTGCTGGCAGATTACGGGCCTCCCATTGCTGCTGCCAGGCCCCTAATCTGCCATAGGCCCCTATATACCGCCTCCTCATGCTGCTGCCAGGTCCAGAGTCTCTCATGGGTCCCTGTACGACCTCCCATTGCTGCTGTCTCCATCGCCACACTCTGCCATGTGCCACTTTCAGGTCTCCTCACACACTGCTGGTGTGTAGAATTTTTTGACATAGGGTGCTGGCAGATTACGGGCCTCCCATTGCTGCTGCCAGGCCCCTAATCTGCCATGGGCCCCTATACCGCCTCCTCATGCTGCTGCCAAGTCCAGAGTCTCTCATGGGTCCCTGTACGGCCTCCCATTGCTGCTGTCTCCATCGCCACACTCTGCCATGTGCCACTTTCAGGTCTCCTCACACACTGCTGGTGTGTAGAATTTTTTGACATAGGGTGCTGGCAGATTACGGGCCTCCCATTGCTGCTGCCAGGCCCCTAATCTGCCATGGGCCCCTATACCGCCTCCTCATGCTGCTGCCAAGTCCAGAGTCTCTCATGGGTCCCTGTACGGCCTCCCATTGCTGCTGTCTCCATCGCCACACTCTGCCATGTGCCACTTTCAGGTCTCCTCACACACTGCTGGTGTGTAGAATTTTTTGACATAGGGTGCTGGCAGATTACGGGCCTCCCATAGCTGCTGCCAGGCCCCTAATCTGCCATAGGCCCCTATATACCGCCTCCTCATGCTGCTGCCAGGTCCAGAGTCTCTCATGGGTCCCTGTACGGCCTCCCATTGCTGCTGTCTCCATCGCCACACTCTGCCATGTGCCACTTTTAGGTCTCCTCACACTGCTGGTGTGTAGAATTTTTTGACATAGGGTGCTGGCAGATTACGGGCCTCCCATAGCTGCTGCCAGGCCCCTAATCTGCCATAGGCCCCTATATACCGCCTCCTCATGCTGCTGCCAGGTCCAGAGTCTCTCATGGGTCCCTGTACGGCCTCCCATTGCTGCTGTCTCCATCGCCACACTCTGCCATGTGCCACTTTCAGGTCTCCTCACACTGCTGGTGTGTAGAATTTTTTGACATAGGGTGCTGGCAGATTACGGGCCTCCCATAGCTGCTGCCAGGCCCCTAATCTGCCATAGGCCCCTATATACCGCCTCCTCATGCTGCTGCCAGGTCCAGAGTCTCTCATGGGTCCCTGTACGGCCTCCCATTGCTGCTGTCTCCATCGCCACACTCTGCCATGTGCCACTTTCAGGTCTCCTCACACTGCTGGTGTGTTGAATTTTTTGACATAGGGTGCTGGCAGATTACGGGCCTCCCATTGCTGCTGCCAGGCACGTAATCTGCCATGGGCCCCCGTACCGACTCCTCATGCTGTGACGTTGCAACAAGGTGGAATTCAACCCTACATATGTTAGACCGCCTTTACGAACAGCGAAAGGCCATCACAGATTTCCTGATGTTAAAAGCGGATAAAGGTACTCCCTGTGTAACTTAGATGTCAGCCATTGGCAGCTCATGCGTGACACCTGCGCTTGCTCAGGCCCTTTGAGGAGGCCACGCTATTCGTGAGTCGGCAGGACTATGGGATGAACGACGTCATTCCTCTGTTGCACGTCCTGGAACAAATGCTGTTAACAATGGCTGGTCAGGGTGCGGTAGACGTGGCGCACAGATCTCAACGCCACATGACCCCTGTGGGGGCAGGACAGGAAGAAGAGGAGGAGGTAGAGGAGGACATTGGTGCTCAGGAATTATTGAGTGAAATGGGTGGTTTTTCCACTCAGCGGACAGGAGTGGAGGAGCAGGAGCATCTGGTAGAGGAGGAGGAGGAGACAGAGGACCCAGACGCACCGTGGCAGTATGCTGTGGAGATGGAGGTAGGGAGTCCCTCGCATTCCTTGGCACAAATGGCCCATAGCATGCTCGCTTGCTTGCGTAGCGACAGCCGAATAATAACCATCAGACAGAGGGATGACTTTTGGCTGTCCACCTTGTTGGACCCTCGCTACCGTTCAAAAATGGTGGCCTTTTTCACACCTGCTGAGAGGGAGGCCAAAATAACGTACTATAAAAACCACCTATGTAGTCAGCTGGTCTCTGCCTTTCTGCGCCAACGTCCATCCTCAGACACTGTGGGCCCTGTGCGCTCGCGTTACGCTGCCATGGCAGCAGGGGAGGGGTGGGGTGGTAGGAGCAGTGGCAGCTCCACCAGCAGCGGCTGCCTCAGTCTGCAGTCGATGATGAGTAGCTTTCTTCACCAGCGCAGTGAAGAAACTACTAACCAGCCGCAGCAGCAGCAGCATCAGGTGGACCTGGAGCAGGACCTCAAACAACAGGCTTAGGCCTACTTGGACAGCACCCTGCCAACCGAGGTAGACAATCCCCTTGACTACTGGGCAACGAAACTTGACCTTTGACCCCAACTAGCTGAATTTGCCCTTGAAAGGCTGTCATGCCCGGCCAGTAGCGTGGCATCGGAGCGCGTGTTTAGTGCGGCAGGAGGTATTGCAACTCCACGGAGGACACGACTGTCCACCCAAAGTGTGGAGAGACTCACGTTTGTGAAAATCAATCAGGCGTGGATTAGTCTGGATTTCAAACCACTAGTTCCTGACACAACTGACTAAATCCGCCATGAATCATGCCCCAAACATGTGCCACTTTCAGGTCTCCTCACACACTGCTTGTGTTTTCAATTTTTTGACATAGGGTGCTGGCAGATTACGGGCCTCCCATAGCTGCTGCCAGGCCCCTAATCTGCCATGGGCCCCTATATACCGCCTCCTCATGCTGCTGCCAGGTCCAGAGTGTCTCATGCCATGTGCCACTTTCAGGTCTCCTCACACACTGCTGGTGTGTTCAATTTTTTGTCATAGGGTGCTGGCAGATTACGGGCCTCCTATAGCTGCTGCCAGGCCCCTAATCTGCCATGGGCCCCTATACCGCCTCCTCATGCTGCTGCCAGGTCCACAGTCTCTCATGGGTCCCTGTACGGCCTCCCATTGCTGCTGTCTCCATCGCCACACTCTGCCATGTGCCACTTTCAGGTCTCCTCACACACTGCTGGTGTGTTCCATTTTTTGTCATAGGGTGCTGGCAGATTACGGGCCTCCCATTGCTGCTGCCAGGCCTGTAATCTGCCATGGGCCCCCGTACCGCCTGGTCACGCTGCTGCTGGGTCCACAGTGTGACATGGGTCCTTGTACCGCCTCCCATTGCTCCCACTGCATGTGCCACTTTCAGGTCTCCTCACACTCCTGCTGGTTTCCATTTTGTCATAGGTTGCTGTATGGCCTCCCATTGCTGCTGCCTCCACCGCCACACTGTGGCTCCAAACACTGGTTTTGGCCCCGTGACTTGCCAAATGAGTGAAGTGTGCGGTGATTCTAAGATCGACGGCACTCATCTGCATGTCATACTGAGTGACAGTATTATTTCTCTTCCCCAGCAGACTCCAAGGGCATTTAAATTAAAGGTACAGTGTTCTGCACTAATATTAAGTCTCTCTAAAGCCTAGAAACACCCTTTTTTAAGTTAAATTCACAGCGAATTTATTCGACTCGAATCGAATATTGTCCACGAATTCGCCGAATCAGTCGAATCGAATTTTTCATTTCTTTGCTCATCTCTAGTAATAACACTAAGGGTAGATGACCCAGGGAATATCCGATTGCCGTAAAATAATCAAAGTGCAGCGCTCAGAAAAGTATGTATGTGACTGAAAATAGCAGAAAGTCAATAAAGTATCCACAGTGTTTCTCTGGAGTAATGCAAACTTCCACAGCCTTTACTGCCTCAAATAACAGAAATGCGTACTCACCAGAAACGCATGGGTTATGCACATATATGATCAAACATTCCAGATGATAGGTACATCAAAGGTTAGGCAGCAGGCATCTCCCTCATGGTGGGTCATCACAGACTCCTTAATCAGATCCAGGGGTCCCCTTAAGGTCAGCCAGGTACTCCACACAAATCTCTTCTCTGGGTGGCAAAATGCTTTCTCTGTGGGGGTAATAGCTCCACATAGGAGCCCCAGAAAACAGATGCCAGAGATAGTGTAGTATTTCCCAGACAATTTTATTATTGTAAAGAACACAGCAGGGCAGTATGCACATTCAAATTCATGTATGCACAGGAAAAGCAGCAGTACTGACCCCAGTAAAGATGGCCGCCGGGCCTCCTCGTGGCTCCGGCGGTGATATGATGTCACGCTCTGCACAGCTCCTCCTTAGGCCTTTCGTGCTATAGGCACATCATCAGCCTCCCCTCTGGTTAGAGTCCATTGCAAGGACTGTTCTTTATAACCTTTTTCTCTGAATCTATTCAATAACATATCAGATTGATTTTGAAATACCTTATTATCATCACAGTTACGTTTTAACTAGAGATGAGCGAAGTATTCAAAAATTCGATTCGACTGATTCGGCGAATTCGTGGAAAAATTTCGATTCGAGTCGAATATATTCGCTGTGAATTTAACTTAAAAAAGGGTGTTTCTAGGCTTCAGAGAGACTTAATATTAGTGCTGAACACTGTACCTTTAATTTAAATGCCCTTGGAGTCTGCTGGGGAAGAGAAATAATACTGTCAGTCAGTATGACATGCAGATGAGTGCCGTCGATCTTAGAATCACCGCACACTTCACTCATTTGGGCAGTCACGGGGCCAAAACCAGAGTGTGGAGCCACAGTGTGGCGGTGGAGGCAGCAGCAATGGGAGGCCATACAGCACCCTATGACAAAAATGGAAACCACCAGCAGTGTGAGGAGACCTGAAAGTGGCACATGGCAGAGTGTGGCGATAGAGACAGCAGCAATGGGAGGCCGTACAGGGACCCATGACACACTCTGGACCTGGCAGCAGCATGAGGAGGCGGTACAGGGGCCCATGGCAGATTACGGGCCTGGCAGCAGCATGAGGAGTCGGTACGGGGGCCCATGGCAGATTACGGGCCTGGCAGCAGCAATGGGAGGCCGTACAGGGACCCATGACACACTCTGGACCTGGCAGCAGCATGGGGAGGTGGTACAGGGGCCCATGAAAGATTACGGGCCTGGCAGCAGCATGAGGAGTCGGTACGGGGGCCCATGACACACTCTGGACCTGGCAGCAGCATGAGGAGGCGGTACAGGGGCGCATGACAGATTACGAGCCTGGCAGCAGCAACTTGGACAGGAGGACGTTCAGCTTCTGCACCGTCTGGTGCGTGCTCGCAAACTGTTGTCTCTTGGAAACGGATTCCAAGAAAGACTGCTGACGGAATCCGTGAAGAGGAGTAGCAGGAGAAGGAGCATCTGAACGAGCGGAATATGCCAGCGACAACAGGGGCCCATGACAGATTACGGGCCTGGCAGCAGCATGAGGAGTCGGTACGGAGGCCCATGGCAGATTAGGGGCCTGGCAGCAGCTATGGGAGGCCTGTAATCTGCCAGCACCCTATGACAAAAAATGGAACCCACCAGCAGTGTGAGGAGACCTGAAAGTGGCACATGGCAGAGTGTGGCGATGGAGACAGCAGCAATGGGAGGCCGTACAGGGACCCATGAGAGACTCTGGACCTGGCAGCAGCATGAGGAGGCGGTATAGGGGCCCATGGCAGATTAGGGGCCTGGCAGCAGCTATGGGAGGCCCGTAATCTGCCAGCACCCTATGACAAAAAATGGAATACACCAGCAGTGTGAGGAGACCTGAAAGTGGCACATGGCAGAGTGTGGCGATGGAGACAGCAGCAATGGGAGGCCGTACAGGGATCCATGAGAGACTCTGGACTTGGCAGCAGCATGAGGAGGCGGTATAGGGGCCCATGGCAGATTAGGGGCCTGGCAGCAGCTATGGGAGGCCCGTAATCTGCCAGCACCCTATGACAAAAAATGTAACACACCAGCAGTGTGAGGAGACCTGAAAGTGGCACATGTTTGGGGCATGATTCATGGCGGATTTAGTCAGTTGTGTCAGGAACTGGTGGTTTGAAATCCAGACTAATCCACGCCTGATTCATTTTCACAAACGTCAGTCTCTCCACACTTTGGGTGGACAGTCGTGTCCTCCGCGGAGTTGCAATACCTCCTGACGCACTAAACACGCGCTCCGATGCCACGCTACTGGCCGGGCATGACAGCCTTTCAAGGGCAAATTCAGCTAGTTGGGGCCAAAGGTCAAGTTTCGTTGCCCAGTAGTCAAGGGGATTGTCTACCTCGGTTGGCAGGGTGCTGTCCAAGTAGGCCTAAGCCTGTTGTTTGAGGTCCTGCTCCAGGTCCACCTGATGCTGCTGCTGCTGCGGCTGGTTAGTAGTTTCCTCACTGCGCTGGTGAAGAAAGCTACTCATCATCGACTGCAGACTGAGGCAGCCGCTGCTGGTGGAGCTGCCACTGCTCCTACCACCCCACCCCTCCCCTGCTGCCATGCCAGCGGAACGCGAGCGCACAGGGCCCACAGTGTCTGAGGATGGACGTTGGCGCAGACAGGCAGAGACCAGCTGACTACATAGGTGGTTTTTATAGTACGTTATTTTGGCCTCCCTCTCAGCAGGTGTGAAAAAGGCCACCATTTTTGAACGGTAGCGAGGGTCCAACAAGGTGGACAGCCAAAAGTCATCCCTCTATCTGATGGTTATTATTCGGCTGTCGCTACGCAAGCAACCGAGCATGCTATGGGCCATTTGTGCCAAGGAATGCCAGGGACTCCCTGCCTCCATCTCCACAGCATACTGCCACGGAGCGTCTGGGTCCTCTGTCTCCTCCTCCTCCTCCTCCTCTACCAGATGCACCTGCTCCTCCACTCCTGTCCGTTGAGTGGTAAAACCACCCATTTCACTCAATAATTCCTGAGCACCAATGTCCTCCTCTACCTCCTCCTCTTCTTCCTGTCCTGCCCCCACAGGGGTCATGTGGCGTTGAGATCTGTGCGCCACGTCTACCGCACCCTGACCAGCCATTGTTAACAGCATTTGTTCCAGGACGTGCAACAGAGGAATGACGTCGTTCATCCCATAGTCCTGCCGACTCACGAATAGCGTGGCCTCCTCAAAGGGCCTGAGCAAGCGCAGGTGTCACGCATGAGCTGCCAATGGCTGACATCTAAGTTACACAGGGAGTACCTTTATCCGCTTTTAACATCAGGAAATCTGTGATGGCCTTTCGCTGTTCGTAAAGGCGGTCTAACATATGTAGGGTTGAATTCCACCTTGTTGCAACGTCACAGCATGAGGAGTCGGTACGGGGGCCCATGGCAGATTACGTGCCTGGCAGCAGCAATGGGAGGCCCGTAATCTGCCAGCACCCTATGACAAAAAATGGAACCCACCAGCAGTGTGAGGAGACCTGAAAGTGGCACATGGCAGAGTGTGGCGATGGAGACAGCAGCAATGGGAGGCCGTACAGGGACCCATGAGAGACTCTGGACCTGGCAGCAGCATGAGGAGGCGGTATATAGGGGCCTATGGCAGATTAGGGGCCTGGCAGCAACTATAGGAGGCCCATAATCTGCCAGCACCCTATGTCAAAAAATTCAACACACCAGCAGTGTGAGGAGACCTGAAAGTGGCACATGGCATGAGACACTGTGGACCTGGCAGCAGCATGAGGAGGCGGTATATAGGGGCCCATGGCAGATTAGGGGCCTGGCAGCAGCTATGGGAGGCCCGTAATCTGCCAGCACCCTATGTCAAAAAATTCTACACACCAGCAGTGTGTGAGGAGACCTGAAAGTGGCACATGGCAGAGTGTGGCGATGGAGACAGCAGCAATGGGAGGCCGTACAGGGACCCATGAGAGACTCTGGACCTGGCAGCAGCATGAGGAGGCGGTATATAGGGGCCTATGGCAGATTAGGGCCTGGCAGCAGCTATGGGAGGCCCGTAATCTGCCAGCACCCTATGTCAAAAAATTCTACACACCAGCAGTGTGTGAGGAGACCTGAAAGTGGCACATGGCAGAGTGTGGCGATAGAGACAGCAGCAATGGGAGGCCGTACAGGGACCCATGAGAGACCCTGGACTTGGCAGCAGCATGAGGAGGCGGTATAGGGGCCCATGGCAGATTAGGGGCCTGGCAGCAGCAATGGGAGGCCCGTAATCTGCCAGCACCCTATGTCAAAAAATTCTACACACCAGCAGTGTGTGAGGAGACCTGAAAGTGGCACATGGCAGAGTGTGGCGATGGAGACAGCAGCAATGGGAGGCCGTACAGGGACCCATGAGAGACTCTGGACCTGGCAGCAGCATGAGGAGGCGGTATATAGGGGCCTATGGCAGATTAGGGGCCTGGCAGCAGCTATAGGAGGCCCGTAATCTGCCAGCACCCTATGTCAAAAAATTCTACACACCAGCAGTGTGAGGAGACCTGAAAGTGGCACATGGCAGAGTGTGGCGATGGAGACAGCAGCAATGGGAGGCCGTACAGGGAACCATGAGAGACTCTGGACCTGGCATCAGCATGAGGAGGCGGTATATAGGGGCCTATGGCAGATTAGGGGCCTGGCAGCAGCTATAGGAGGCCCATAATCTGCCAGCACCCTATGTCAAAAAATTCTACACACCAGCAGTGTGAGGAGACCTGAAAGTGGCACATGGCAGAGTGTGGCGATGGAGACAGCAGCAATGGGAGGCCGTACAGGGACCCATGAGAGACTCTGGACCTGGCAGCAGCATGAGGAGGCGGTATATAGGGGCCTATGGCAGATTAGGGGCCTGGCAGCAGCTATGGGAGGCCCGTAATCTGCCAGCACCCTATGTCAAAAAATTCTACACACCAGCAGTGTGTGAGGAGACCTGAAAGTGGCACATGGCAGAGTGTGGCGATGGAGACAGCAGCAATGGGAGGCCGTACAGGGACCCATGAGAGACTCTGGACCTGGCAGCAGCATGAGGAGGCGGTATATAGGGGCCTATGGCAGATTAGGGGCCTGGCAGCAGCTATGGGAGGCCCGTAATCTGCCAGCACCCTATGTCAAAAAATTCTACACACCAGCAGTGTGTGAGGAGACCTGAAAGTGGCACATGGCAGAGTGTGGCGATGGAGACAGCAGCAATGGGAGGCCGTACAGGGAACCATGAGAGACTCTGGACCTGGAAGCAGCATGAGGAGGCGGTATATAGAGGCCTATGGCAGATTAGGGGCCTGGCAGCAGCTATGGGAGGCCCGTAATCTGCCAGCACCCTATGTCAAAAAATTCTACACACCAGCAGTGTGAGGAGACCTGAAAGTGGCACATGGCAGAGTGTGGCAATGGAGACAGCAGCAATGGGAGGCCGTACAGGGACCCATGAGAGACTCTGGACCTGGCAGCAGCATGAGGAGGCGGTATATAGGGGCCTATGGCAGATTAGGGGACTGGCAGCAGCAATGGGAGGCCCGTAATCTGCCAGCACCCTATGTCAAAAAATTCTACACACCAGCAGTGTGTGAGGAGACCTGAAAGTGGCACATGGCAGAGTGTGGCGATGGAGACAGCAGCAATGGGAGGCCGTACAGGGACCCATGAGAGACTCTGGACCTGGCAGCAGCATGAGGAGGCGGTATATAGGGGCCTATGGCAGATTAGGGGCCTGGCAGCAGCTATGGGAGGCCCGTAATCTGCCAGCACCCTATGTCAAAAAATTCTACACACCAGCAGTGTGGGAGGAGACCTGAAAGTGGCACATGGCAGAGTGTGGCGATGGAGACAGCAGCAATGGGAGGCCGTACAGGGACCCATGAGAGACCCTGGACTTGGCAGCAGCATGAGGAGGCGGTATAGGGGCCCATGGCAGATTAGGGGCCTGGCAGCAGCTATGGGAGGCCCGTAATCTGCCAGCACCCTATGTCAAAAAATTCTACACACCAGCAGTGTGTGAGGAGACCTGAAAGTGGCACATGGCAGAGTGTGGCGATGGAGACAGCAGCAATGGGAGGCCGTACAGGGACCCATGAGAGACTCTGGACCTGGCAGCAGCATGAGGAGGCGGTATATAGGGGCCTATGGCAGATTAGGGGCCTGGCAGCAGCTATGGGAGGCCCGTAATCTGCCAGCACCCTATGTCAAAAAATTCTACACACCAGCAGTGTGTGAGGAGACCTGAAAGTGGCACATGGCAGAGTGTGGCGATGGAGACAGCAGCAATGGGAGGCCGTACAGGGAACCATGAGAGACTCTGGACCTGGAAGCAGCATGAGGAGGCGGTATATAGAGGCCTATGGCAGATTAGGGGCCTGGCAGCAGCTATGGGAGGCCCGTAATCTGCCAGCACCCTATGTCAAAAAATTCTACACACCAGCAGTGTGAGGAGACCTGAAAGTGGCACATGGCAGAGTGTGGCGATGGAGACAGCAGCAATGGGAGGCCGTACAGGGACCCATGAGAGACTCTGGACCTGGCAGCAGCATGAGGAGGCGGTATATAGGGGCCTATGGCAGATTAGGGGCCTGGCAGCAGCTATGGGAGGCCCGTAATCTGCCAGCACCCTATGTCAAAAAATTCTACACACCAGCAGTGTGTGAGGAGACCTGAAAGTGGCACATGGCAGAGTGTGGCGATAGAGACAGCAGCAATGGGAGGCCGTACAGGGACCCATGAGAGACCCTGGACTTGGCAGCAGCATGAGGAGGCGGTATAGGGGCCCATGGCAGATTAGGGGCCTGGCAGCAGCTATGGGAGGCCCGTAATCTGCCAGCACCCTATGTCAAAAAATTCTACACACCAGCAGTGTGTGAGGAGACCTGAAAGTGGCACATGGCAGAGTGTGGCGATGGAGACAGCAGCAATGGGAGGCCGTACAGGGAACCATGAGAGACTCTGGACCTGGCAGCAGCATGAGGAGGCGGTATATAGGGGCCTATGGCAGATTAGGGGCCTGGCAGCAGCTATGGGAGGCCCGTAATCTGCCAGCACCCTATGTCAAAAAATTCTACACACCAGCAGTGTGTGAGGAGACCTGAAAGTGGCACATGGCAGAGTGTGGCGATGGAGACAGCAGCAATGGGAGGCCGTACAGGGACCCATGAGAGACCCTGGACTTGGCAGCAGCATGAGGAGGCGGTATAGAGGCCCATGGCAGATTAGGGGCCTGGCAGCAGCAATGGGAGGCCCGTAATCTGCCAGCACCCTATGTCAAAAAATTCTACACACCAGCAGTGTGTGAGGAGACCTGAAAGTGGCACATGGCAGAGTGTGGCGATGGAGACAGCAGCAATGGGAGGCCGTACAGGGACCCATGAGAGACTCTGGACCTGACAGCAGCATGAGGAGGCGGTATATAAGGGCCTATGGCAGATTAGGGGCCTGGCAGCAGCTATGGGAGGCCCGTAATCTGCCAGCACCCTATGTCAAAAAATTCTACACACCAGCAGTGTGAGGAGACCTGAAAGTGGCACATGGCAGAGTGTGGCGATGGAGACAGCAGCAATGGGAGGCCGTACAGGGACCCATGAGAGACTCTGGACCTGGCAGCAGCATGAGGAGGCGGTATATAGGGGCCTATGGCAGATTAGGGGCCTGGCAGCAGCTATGGGAGGCCCGTAATCTGCCAGCACCCTATGTCAAAAAATTCTACACACCAGCAGTGTGTGAGGAGACCTGAAAGTGGCACATGGCAGAGTGTGGCGATAGAGACAGCAGCAATGGGAGGCCGTACAGGGACCCATGAGAGACCCTGGACTTGGCAGCAGCATGAGGAGGCGGTATAGGGGCCCATGGCAGATTAGGGGCCTGGCAGCAGCTATGGGAGGCCCGTAATCTGCCAGCACCCTATGTCAAAAAATTCTACACACCAGCAGTGTGTGAGGAGACCTGAAAGTGGCACATGGCAGAGTGTGGCGATGGAGACAGCAGCAATGGGAGGCCGTACAGGGAACCATGAGAGACTCTGGACCTGGCAGCAGCATGAGGAGGCGGTATATAGGGGCCTATGGCAGATTAGGGGCCTGGCAGCAGCTATGGGAGGCCCGTAATCTGCCAGCACCCTATGTCAAAAAATTCTACACACCAGCAGTGTGTGAGGAGACCTGAAAGTGGCACATGGCAGAGTGTGGCGATGGAGACAGCAGCAATGGGAGGCCGTACAGGGAACCATGAGAGACTCTGGACCTGGCAGCAGCATGAGGAGGCGGTATATAGGGGCCTATGGCAGATTAGGGGCCTGGCAGCAGCTATGGGAGGCCCGTAATCTGCCAGCACCCTATGTCAAAAAATGGTTATTATTCGGCTGTCGCTACGCAAGCAACCGAGCATGCTATGGGCCATTTGTGCCAAGGAATGCCAGGGACTCCCTGCCTCCATCTCCACAGCATACTGCCACGGTGCGTCTGGGTCCTCTGTCTCCTCTTCCTCCTCCTCTACCAGATGCTCCTGCTCCTCCACTCCTGTCCGCTGAGTGGAAAAACCACCCATTTCACTCAATAATTCCTCAGCACAAATGTCCTCCTCTACCTCCTCCTCTTCTTCCTGTCCTGCCCCCACAGGGGTCATGTGGCGTTGAGATCTGTGCGCCACGTCTACCGCACCCTGACCAGCCATTGTTAACAGCATTTGTTCAAGGACGTGCAACAGAGGAATGACGTCGTTCATCCCATAGTCCTGCCGACTCACGAATAGCGTGGCCTCCTCAAAGGGCCTGAGCAAGCGGCAGGTGTCAAGCATGAGCTGCCAATGGCTGACATCGAAGTTACACAGGGGAGTACCTTTATCCGCTTGTAACATCAGGAAATCGGTGATGGCCTTTCGCTGCTCGTAAAGGCGGTCTAACATGTGTAGGGTTGAATTCCACCTTGTTGCAACGTCGCAGATCAGACGATGATGTGGAATTCCGTTCTGCCGCTGCAGCTCAAGGAGGGTGTGCTTTGCGGTGTAGGAATGGCTGAAATGCATGCAAAGTTTACGTGACATTTTAAGGATGTCTTGCAGTGGGATGGTGGATTTTAGGAACCGCTTGACAACCAGATTGAACACGTGAGCCATGCATGGCGCATGGCACAACCTTCCTTGACGCAGAGCAGACACCATGTTCTTTCCGTTGTCGGTCAACATGGTTCCGATTTTCAGTTTGCGCGGAGACAGCCATCTGTCGATTTCTCTGTTCATTACACTCAGAAGTTCCTCCCCTGTGTGATTACGTTCGCCTGGACCTGGCAGCAGCATGAGGAGGCGGTATAGGGGCCCATGGCAGATTAGGGGCCTGGCAGCAGCTATAGGAGGCCCGTAATCTGCCAGCACCCTATGTCAAAAAATTCAACACACCAGCAGTGTGAGGAGACCTGAAAGTGGCACATGGCATGAGAGACTGTGGACCTGGCAGCAGCATGAGGAGGCGGTATAGGGGCCCATGGCAGATTAGGGGCCTGGCAGCAGCTATGGGAGGCCCGTAATCTGCCAGCACCCTATGTCAAAAAATTCTACACACCAGCAGTGTGTGAGGAGACCTGAAAGTGGCACATGGCAGAGTGTGGCGATGGAGACAGCAGCAATGGTAGGCCGAACAGGGACCCATGACAGACTCTGGACCTGGCAGCAGCATGAGGAGGCGGTATATAGGGGCCCATGGCAGATTAGGGGCCTGGCAGCAGCTATGGGAGGCCCGTAATCTGCCAGCACCCTATGTCAAAAAATTCAACACACCAGCAGTGTGTGAGGAGACCTGAAAGTGGCACATGGCAGAGTGTGGCGATGGAGACAGCAGCAATGGGAGGCCGTACAGGGACCCATGAGAGACTTTGGACTTGGCAGCAGCATGAGGAGGCGGTATATAGGGGCCCATGGCAGATTAGGGGCCTGGCAGCAGCTATGGGAGGCCCGTAATCTGCCAGCACCCTATGTCAAAAAATTCAACACACCAGCAGTGTGTGAGGAGACCTGAAAGTGGCACATGGCAGAGTGTGGCGATGGAGACAACCCACCGACTGTTTTGCTCGCTGCCAAGCTGCCACCCTCTTCTCCTGATGATGCGGAAGCAATAGCCTGATGACGACGAGGCTGCCAAGTGCGATCAGCCTCATCATCATCAATTAGGGTCTCCGCCTCACTACTAGCCCCCTCGGCTGTGTGTGGGTCAGGAGACAGACCTGTCTCTACACCGGCTACCGAGCCACTCTCCGAGCCACTACTTCTTCGCCTGGCTGCTGAAGAGGCGGATGTCTCCCCCCGTTCCTGACCGCCCTCTGTTAGCTCTTCCTCACTGTACTGGATGACACCGGGAGCACTAGCCTCTGGCTGCGAATAGTGCTGCCTCGACCCCTTCCTCTGCTGCCACGTCTGCTCGCTCCTAAAACATTGCCTCCTCTGCCACTCCTCTGCATGTTGTCTGACATACTCTTTAATTAAACGATTCTGTGTCCCTGAGTAACAATTCTGTGGCCCTAAGTAACGGTTCTGTGGCCCTCAGTAACAGTTCTGTGTCCCTGAGTAACAATTCTGTGTCTGTGCGAGTAACAATTCTGTGGCCCTAAGTAACAGTTCTGTGGCCCTCAGTAACAATTATGTGTCCCTAAGTAACGGTTCTGTGGCCCTCAGTAACAATTCTGTGTCCCTGTGTAACAATTCTGTGTCTGTGCGAGTAACAATTCTGTGGCCCTAAGTAACAGTTCTGTGGCCCTCAGTAACAGTTCTGTGTCCCTGAGTAACAATTCTGTGTCTGTGCGAGTAACAATTCTGTGGCCCTAAGTAACAGTTCTGTGGCCCTCAGTAACAGTTCTGTGTCCCTGAGTAACAATTCTGTGTCTGTGCGAGTAACAATTCTGTGGCCCTAAGTAACAGTTCTGTGGCCCTCAGTAACAATTCTGTGTCCCTGAGTAACAATTCTGTGGCCCTAAGTAACGGTTCTGTGGCCCTCAGTAACAATTCTGTGTCCCTGTGTAACAATTCTGTGTCTGTGCGAGTAACAATTCTGTGGCCCTAAGTAACAGTTCTGTGGCCCTCAGTAACAGTTCTGTGTCCCTGAGTAACAATTCTGTGTCTGTGCGAGTAACAATTCTGTGGCCCTAAGTAACAGTTCTGTGGCCCTCAGTAACAGTTCTGTGTCCCTGAGTAACAATTCTGTGTCTGTGCGAGTAACAATTCTGTGGCCCTAAGTAACAGTTCTGTTGCCCTCAGTAACAATTCTGTGGCCCTAAGTAACGGTTCTGTGGCCCTCAGTAACAATTCTGTGTCCCTGTGTAACAATTCTGTGTCTGTGCGAGTAACAATTCTGTGGCCCTAAGTAACAGTTCTGTGGCCCTCAGTAACAGTTCTGTGTCCCTGAGTAACAATTCTGTGTCTGTGCGAGTAAGAATTCTGTGTCTGTGCGAGTAACAATTCTGTGGCCCTAAGTAACGGTTCTGTGGCCCTCAGTAACAGTTCTGTGTCCCTGTGTAACAATTCTGTGTCTGTGCGAGTAACAATTCTGTGGCCCTAAGTAACAGTTCTGTGGCCCTCAGTAACAATTCTGTGTCCCTGATTAACGTTTCTGTGGCCCCAAGTAACAGTTCTGTGGCCCTCAGTAACAATTCTGTGTCTGTGCGAGTAACAATTCTGTGTCTGTGCGAGTAACAATTCTGTGGCCCTAACAGTTCTGTGGCCCTCAGTAACAATTCTGTGTCCCTGATTAACGTTTCTGTGGCCCCAAGTAACAGTTCTGTGGCCCTCAGTAACAATTCTGTGTCTGTGCGAGTAACAATTCTGTGTCTGTGCGAGTAACAATTCTGTGGCCCTAAGTAACAGTTCTGTGGCCCTCAGTAACAATTCTGTGTCCCTGATTAACGTTTCGGTGGCCCCAAGTAACAGTTCTGTGGCCCTCAGTAACAATTCTGTGTATGTGCGAGTAACAATTTTGTGTCTGTGCGAGTAACAATTCTGTGGCCCTAAGTAACAGTTCTGTGGCCCTCAGTAACAGTTCTGTGTCCCTGAGTAACAATTCTGTGTCTGTGCGAGTAACAATTCTGTGTCTGTGCGAGTAACAATTCTGTGGCCCTAAGTAACAGTTCTGTGGCCCTCAGTAACAGTTCTGTGTCCCTGAGTAACAATTCTGTGTCTGTGCGAGTAACAATTCTGTCTCTGTGCGAGTAACAATTCTGTGTCTGTGCGAGTAACAATTCTGTGTCTGTGCGAGTAACAATTCTGTGGCCCTAAGTAACGGTTCTGTGGCCCTCAGTAACAGTTCTGTGTCCCTGTGTAACAATTCTGTGTCTGTGCGAGTAACAATTCTGTGGCCCTAAGTAACAGTTCTGTGGCCCTCAGTAACAATTCTGTGTCTGTGCGAGTAACAATTCTGTGTCTGTGCGAGTAACAATTCTGTGGCCCTAAGTAATAGTTCTGTGGCCCTCAGTAACAATTCTGTGTCCCTGATTAACGTTTCTGTGGCCCCAAGTAACAGTTCTATGGCCCTCAGTAACAATTCTGTGTCTGTGCGAGTAACAATTCTGTGTCTGTGCGAGTAACAATTCTGTGGCCCTAAGTAACAGTTCTGTGGCCCTCAGTAACAGTTCTGTGTCCCTGAGTAACAATTCTGTGTCTGTGCGAGTAACAATTCTGTGTCTGTGCAAGTAACAATTCTGTGGCCCTAAGTAACAGTTCTGTGGCCCTCAGTAACAATTCTGTGTCTGTGCGAGTAACAATTCTGTGTCTGTGCGAGTAACAATTATGTGGCCCTAAGTAACAGTTCTGTGGCCCTCAGTAACAATTCTGTGTCCCTGATTAACGTTTCTGTGGCCCCAAGTAACAGTTCTGTGGCCCTCTGTAACAATTCTGTGTATGTGCGAGTAACAATTCTGTGTCTGTGCGAGTAACAATTCTGTGGCCCTAAGTAACAGTTCTGTGGCCCTCAGTAACAGTTCTGTGTCCCTGAGTAACAATTCTGTGTCTGTGCGAGTAACAATTCTGTGTCTGTGCGAGTAACAATTTTGTGGCCCTAAGTAACAGTTCTGTGGCCCTCAGTAACAGTTCTGTGTCCCTGAGTAACAATTCTGTGTCTGTGCGAGTAACAATTCTGTGGCCCTAAGTAACAGTTCTGTGGCCCTCAGTAACAGTTCTGTGTCCCTGAGTAACAATTCTGTGTCTGTGCGAGTAACAATTCTGTGTCTGTGCGAGTAACAATTCTGTGTCTGTGCGAGTAACAATTCTGTGGCCCTAAGTAACGGTTCTGTGGCCCTCAGTAACAGTTCTGTGTCCCTTTGTAACAATTCTGTGTCTGTGCGAGTAACAATTCTGTGGCCCTAAGTAACAGTTCTGTGGCCCTCAGTAACAATTCTGTGTCTGTGCGAGTAACAATTCTGTGTCTGTGCGAGTAACAATTCTGTGGCCCTAAGTAACAGTTCTGTGGCCCTCAGTAACAATTCTGTGTCCCTGATTAATGTTTCTGTGGCCCCAAGTAACAGTTCTGTGGCCCTCAGTAACAATTCTGTGTCTGTGCGAGTAACAATTCTGTGTCTGTGCGAGTAACAATTCTGTGGCCCTAACAGTTCTGTGGCCCTCAGTAACAATTCTGTGTCCCTGATTAACGTTTCTGTGGCCCCAAGTAACAGTTCTGTGGCCCTCAGTAACAATTCTGTGTCTGTGCGAGTAACAATTCTGTGTCTGTGCGAGTAACAATTCTGTGGCCCTAAGTAACAGTTCTGTGGCCCTCAGTAACAATTCTGTGTCCCTGATTAATGTTTCTGTGGCCCCAAGTAACAGTTCTGTGGCCCTCAGTAACAATTCTGTGTCTGTGCGAGTAACAATTCTGTGTCTGTGCGAGTAACAATTCTGTGGCCCTAACAGTTCTGTGGCCCTCAGTAACAATTCTGTGTCCCTGATTAACGTTTCTGTGGCCCCAAGTAACAGTTCTGTGGCCCTCAGTAACAATTCTGTGTCTGTGCGAGTAACAATTCTGTGTCTGTGCGAGTAACAATTCTGTGGCCCTAACTAACAGTTCTGTGGCCCTAAGTAACAGTTCTGTGTCCCTGAGTAACAATTCTGTGTCTGTGCGAGTAACAATTCTGTGTCTGTGCGAGTAACAATTCTGTGGCCCTAAGTAACAGTTCTGTGGCCCTCAGTAACGGTTCTGTGTCTGTCCCTGAGTAACAATTCTGTGGCCCTAACTAAAGTTTCTGTGGCCCTAAGTAACAATTCTCTGGCACTCAGTAACAATTCTGTCTGTCCCTGAGTAACAATTCTGTGGCCCTAATAACGTTTCTGTGGCCCTAAGTAACAATTCTCTGGCACTCAGTAACAATTCTGTCTGTCCCTGAGTAACAATTCTGTGGCCCTAATAACGTTTCTGTGGCCCTAAATAACAATTCTCTGGCACTCAGTAACATTTCTGTCTGTCCCTGAGTATGAATTCTGTGGCCCTAACTAGCGTTTCTTTGTCCCTAAGTAACGATTCTGTGGCCCTAATTAACAATTCTGTGTCCCTGAGTAATAGTTCTCTGTCCCTAAGTAACTTTTCTCTGTCCCCAAGTATCGTTTCTGTGGCCCTAACTCTGTCCCTGTCCCTAATACAGAGCGGTCTGCCTCTGTTCAATGACTGCAGGCAAATGAAGAATTCCAAAATGGCCGCTATTTATAGCTCGACCATTACACAGTGCTAGCTGGCTGGCTGCTGATTGGCTGATGCGATCACATGTCGTTGAGGAATGCATTATGGGTCAGCGCGCCTTGTCTGCGCGCCTTCCCAGACATCCCCGCTCCGTCGCCGCACATGTCAGCCGCCATTTTCGGAAAAATTTCGATTTGCGTGTCCGAATTAGGCTATTTTTCGGATTCGGCACGAATCGAAATTTTTCCGATATTCGACTCGAATTCCACTTCGGATACTTCGATTCGCTCATCTCTAGTTTTAACCTAATAAGTTGGCCTTTAGGAATGGCCTTAAGCCAATTTCTGTGATGACATCTATGGTTAGGAATGTACCCATTCCTGTCAACATCTTTAAAATGGGTCTTAGTAAAAAACCTATTTCCTTGCCTGTACACCGTCAGGTCAAGAAAATCAATGGCTGTTTCACTCACGTTATAGGTGAACGAAAAGTTAACATCATTATTCCCCATTTTATTAATAAAGTCAACAAGTCCTTCTCTCTCTCCTTTCCATACAATGATGATGTCATCTATGAACCTTCTATATAATAGCAATTCTTTCTTACTACCTTCAAAAATTGCCTTGCCTTCCCACCTACTCATAAATAAATTGGCTACTGACGGTGCATACTTAGCACCCATAGCTACACCCATAATTTGTTTATAAAACTTATTAGAGTGCCAGAAGAAATTATGTGTCATAGCCAGATCTAGACATTTTACAATAAATTCTATTTGGTCAGAACCAACTCCTGACTTAATTTCCAATGCCCATTTTACTGCTAATAAGGCATCATGATGTTTTATATTAGTATATAATGAGTTTACGTCTACACTGGCCATGACACAATATTCACTTTCATTAATATCTTTGAGTAAGTTGATCAAATCCCCGCTATCTCTTAGGTAAGCGGGAAAGGAAGAAACCAAGGGTTGCAGAAACTTGTCAACATATTCTCCCAGTCTAGAGAACAGCGAGTCAATCCCATTTATGATCGGTCTTCCTGGAGGTTTTGCCAGATTTTTATGAATTTTAGGCAATTGGTAAATCACTGGTACTTTAGGAGCCTTAGGCACTAGATATTTTGTCTCCTTACTATTCAATATTTCCAATTTTTCTCCTTCTTTCACCAGTTTAATTAATTTTAATCTAAATTTTCTTGTGGGATTATTTCTCAATAGTTCATATGTTTTAACATCATCCACCAATCTATTCAACTCTATATAATAATCTGATTTATTTAACACCACTACAGCACCTCCCTTATCTGCTGATCTAATTACAATATTTTTATTCTTTTCTAACTTCCGAATTCCTTGAATTAAATCCTGTTTAGTTCTTAGCTTAGGGATAGACAAATGCTCCAAATCATGCTCTACCATTTTTTTGAAAGTTTCCACACAATAATTATTTGCTATTTTAGGGTTAAAGCCTAATTTTTCCTTAACTTAGTATGCAAATAAGGACCTGTGGTATCCTTTTGCATATTCCTAATGGAATATAAACTTAGGTTATCACCAACAACCCTCTTCTCTGATCCAATATCATTATTAACAATTTGTTTCTTACTCCAATATTTTTTTAGATTAATCCTCTACACCCCCTCCTTCTCCTCCTCCCCAATAAGGGTACTGATCCATCCTGGGTGGCCCCCACCCTCCTCTTCCCCTCCCGGGGTGGTAATAAGGTCCCCCTCTCCCTCTCATATGGTAAGAACCTCTTGAACCTTCCCCTCTCCATGGGGGTCCTGCATAACCTCCCCTTGAAAAATTGTCTCTCCCTGTATTATAACTGTATCCCCTGGGAGATGCCATACCCCAACTATTCAGAGGTTCAAAACGATTTTTTATAGGTATATTATAACCAGATGTATTATCTTTCCAAAAATTATTTTTAGGAGATGAATTAGCAATACTAATAGATGGATTACCTTTCAAATTAGTTGTAGTGAGAGATGTTTTAAGAGATGATTTTTTCTCATCAACCACCTCCTCAACAGAGGAATTTCTTGATTTTTCATGAATTTTTATGTTCATTTGAGCACATTTTTTGGATTTGATTTTTAATTTTTTTAATTTTCATTTAGATATTTTTTGTTTTTTATTTTTATTTTCATTTTTATTTTTATATTTTTTATTTATTATTTTTAATTTTTATATTCTATTATTATTGTTTATTTTCTATTTTTAATTAAAATTTTTATTATTTTATTATTCTTATTTGTATTTTTATTTTTATTTTATTTTGTATTTTCATTATATTTTTTACTATGTATTTTTATTATTATTTGCATTTTTATTTAGATTTTTATATATGATTAAAGATAGTTTTTATTTATTTCTGCACAGTTTTAATTCATGATAAATGTTATTTTTATATTAATGCGATTTATATATATATTCGTTTTGATTTCTGTTATATTGTCTTAACTGTGGGTCATATATAAACTGTGAAGGAATCTCACGTTTAGTTCACAGAGGATGAGGTAAGGGTAGTGGGCGGGTACTATCAGCAGCAATTTGAACGGTTTATTGACCAGGTGTGGCAGTGGGAGGTACATACAATTATTTGCATAGGAGATGGATGTGAGCTCTCCCTGAGCTGTATAAATGTTGGCTGGAGACTGAAGGCGGTGTCTTGAGAACGCCCTGTGGGTGGGGCGAAACGCGTTGACACACTTCCGGCCCGCCGTCATTCTGGCTAACGTCACTTCCGGTGTTTGGAACGCACGCCGGCTTATGCGGTTCAAGCGGCCATCTTAGATGTGGAAGGCTGTTCATCCTCTGCAGTTACTATAGAAGCGTGAGATCCCTATATCTACATTCTGGAAATTGGTTATCTTGAAGCCATTGAGGCTATTAAACAAGGCTTTTAATTTTATTTAAACATGTGAGTGGCCTTATTCTATCTTTATATTCTATATGGAGTGGCAGTATTACACTATGTAGTTTTTTTCTCTGCACACTATTGAGGAATCCATGGAGGAATAGAGTGGAGACGAGGGCTATACCATAGCAGGGTGAAGAAGGAGATTTGAGTTCCTTTGAAGGGGTTATAGGATCCCTTATATCCTATAAGGCTCACTACTCACCTCCATCTGGTGAGTGCGGTCAACATTATTTCTCACGTGGTGGATAGGTGGAAGCACATTTGGAATATTTTTGAAAATTTTTTTTCATTGGTCTTGATGGGATTAAGGACTTATATATAAAAAAAAAATTTCACGGACACGTATCATGAATTTAGTGTTTATTCACTTGTGTTATTTTAATTTTAGATTTTGCGCTGTTTTTGTATAGAATAGCAATACACTTCAATGGAGTTACAGTGCTTGTAAAGCCTTAAGTTTTTTTTTTTTAAATGCATTACTTACCTGAGCCCATCATGATACAGCGCTGTGCATGAGATCAGCATCTCTCTCTGCTCTGTCACTCCTCACAGGGCAGATCCATAGCAGCATTTGCCATTGGCTCCTGCTGCTGTCAATCATACTATGTGATGAGGGAACGGGGGGGGGGGGCGTGCTCCACTGTCTCTGTCTATGGACACAGGCAGAGGGGCTCGGAAGTGAGCCAGCAGCAGTGCCCCAATAGGAAACAGCTGGATGAAAAGGAGGAGCTATGAGTGCCGGTGGGGGGACTTGAGAAGAAGAGGATTGGGGCTGTTCTGTTCAAAACCATTACACAGAGCAGGTAAGTGTTTGTTATATTAAGCTTATGGTTTTTTTTAGTCACTTTAAAAGGCTAATCAAATGCATTCATACGTATAAAAACATTCAATTGCCTATCTGTGGTCTAGAGGAAGGGATCCCAATGGTCATTCAGATTTTATTCCAGCTGAAATGTGTCTTGGATTGTATTAGCACATCCAAGAGTTTACAAGCTTCCTTGAGTTGCTTTTTAATCTTGCTAATTCTATATGTAGATCTGTTTTATGGATAAAAAAAGGGTCATCCAAGAGACGCTGGGACTTTGATATAATTTTAAACAAAAAAAACTGGAATCCTAATCCAGCAATCAGCTTTCCTGCACAGATTCAAAAAGTAAAGCCTTTACTTTGAGTCCACTCAAAGTTCTCCTTTTTAACTGTTACCCTGATGAAAGGGGAGTTCCTTTGACACCCGAAACACATTGGTTGTCTTTTAACACAATATCAGTTCATGAATTTGGACTCTTTTTTATTCGGCGCTCCTTCCATATATGTCTGTCTTATGGATAAGGCATTGTTTTTGCTACAACCTCTGAAATGTTCTATAAAGACACCAAGGTCTGTTATTTGAAGACTTCTATATTTACTTGATTCTTTATACCATATGGTAATAACAATTAATTTTTTTATTAACTAGTGGGAAGCTGGATTTTTTTTCCAGATATGAACACTGTAAGATTTTACATAAAATATAAAAAAAATAAAATAAACCTGTGCATTTACATTGTTTTTATTTTTATTTTTAGAAACTTGCATTTATTGCTTATGCGCAATTTTTAAAGTACCAGAAAACAAACTTTAAAACTGAACTCCAGGCAAACATCAAAACATCAGTTATTACAAAAATTATGAAAATCATTTAAATGCAACTAATATACACTAAAGTAAATGATTCTGACTTGGTATCAGCCTCTTGTAATCCTTTGCTCCCTCCAGGTGTATCTTACCTCAATCTATCCATTATTATATATGTGCTCCAACTTTGGAGGCTCCCAAAATGTATTAGGACTGCAGAATATCGGGGTGCTGTGAAGTGGCCTCTGCAGCTTACACATATATTTGCAAATGTGTGAAAACTAAACCCCTTGTTTTAACATGAACTGTTAGGCAGGGTAATTCAGATTGTTGCAGGCTGACTAGTAAGTGAGCTGGGAATTTATGTTTTTTTTTTTACATTCATCGCCTGTTAAAATGCTTTTTGCTGCAAAAGCCAGTTATAGGTTGGGGCGCTTGCTATTTGTTTGTACTATGAAAGTGAGCAGTATAAGTAAGAGAAGAGTTCAGAGGATCAATCCGTCTAGTGTCCCCAATGATGATCAGTTCCGGGAACATGCATCAGTGCTTTTATCCTGACCCCCCCCCCCCCCCTTCTCCATCCATTCATTTAATCACATATTTTAACTTGTGTAAAGTTGATGAGAGCCAACTTTGTTAACTTTAATTTTAGGCATACTATGCCAGGGGGGTTGCTGTGGATGCTCAACCTGAAGAAGAGCAACCAAACTGATAAGAGGCATGGAGGAGCTCAGCTATGAGGAAAGATTAGAGGAACTGAATTTATTCTCTCTTGAGAAGAGGATATTAAGGCTACATGCACACCAGCCTAGCCCGGATGCGGGAAAACACAAAACATGTCAAAATGTACCTTTCCTGAACGTGATTCTTCAGGAGAGGGAGGTTTAACCTCACCTAAAATGGCAGCTCCTGAACTCTGCTAAAACCTATCTGTACATGGACACATCGGCTTTTATGGAGTTGAGTTTAGGAGCTTTGGCAAAAAAACATCAAAAGCTCCTAAACTTAAATTTAAGAGTTGCCAGTGTACATGAAGCCTAAGCACTAGTTCTAGTAGGGGGAATTTGGGGAGGTGTGCTAGGAGTGAAGCCTAAGGCCTCATGTACACTGCTGCTCCTAAAAGTTAACCAGCTTTAGTAAATAAACCCCTATGTGTCCATGCGCACATAGACTTTTACCAGAGTTTAGTAGCAGCAGAGTTTAGGGGCAGTTAAACATCCCTCTCCTGAATGCAGACGAATTGTGTTCAGGAGAGGAACGTTTTATCCAAAACACACCAAACATGGCAAAAATGTGTGTAAACACGCCTAAGTGCTAGCCACGTTTAGCGCTTGGGTGTTTATTAATTTCAATGGTAAGTACTCTGTCCAATGCAATGAATAAACATCCGAGCACTAAACACAGCAGAATGCATACCAACACGGCTAAACGCAGAACCGTATTTACACGCATTTTTGCCATTTGTAGCATTTTTCTGCTACCAGTAGAGTTTAAAGTCTACAGCAGTTCCAGTATACATGTAGCTATAGGGGGATATGATCACCATGTATAATACATAAGGGGGATATGATCTCCATGTATAATACATAAGGGGGGATATGATCACCATGTATAATACATAAGGGGGGATATGATCTCCATGTATAATACATAAGGGGGGATATGATCTCCATGTATAACACATAAGGGGGATATGATCTCCATGTATAATACATAAGGGGGGATATGATCTCCATGTATAATACATAAGGGGGGATATGATCACCATGTATAATACATAAGGGGGGATATGATCACCATGTATAATACATAAGGGGGGATATGATCACCATGTATAATACATAAGGGGGGATATGATCACCATGTATAATACATAAGGGGGGATATGATCTCCATGTATAATACATAAGGGGGGATATGATCTCCATGTATAATACATAAGGGGGGATATGATCTCCATGTATAATGCATAAGGGGGGGATATGATCCCCATGTATAATACATAAGGGGAGATATGATCACCATGTATAATACATAAGGGGGGATATGATCACCATGTATAATACATAAGGGGGATATGATCTCCATGTATAATACATAAGGGGGATATGATCACCATGTATAATACATAAGGGGGATATGATCACCATGTATAATACATAAGGGGGGATATGATCACCATGTATAATACATAAGGGGGGATATGATCACCATGTATAATACATAAGGGGGGATATGATCTCCATGTATAAATACATAAGGGGGGATATGATCTCCATGTATAATACATAAGGGGGGATATGATCACCATGTATAATACATAAGGGGGGATATGATCTCCATGTATAATACATAAGGGGGGATATGATCACCATGTATAATACATAAGGGGAGATATGATCACCATGTATAATACATAAGGGGGGATATGATCTCCATGTATAATACATAAGGGGGGATATGATCTCCATGTATAATACATAAGGGGGATATGATCACCATGTATAATACATAAGGGGGGATATGATCACCATGTATAATACATAAGGGGGGATATGATCTCCATGTATAATACATAAGGGCGGATATGATCTCCATATATAATACATAAGGGGGGATATGATCTCCATGTATAATACATAAGGGGGATATGATCTCCATGTATAATACATAAGGGGGATATGATCGCCATGTATAATACATAAGGGGGATATGATCTCCATGTATAATACATAAGGGGGATATGATCGCCATGTATAATACATAAGGGGGGATATGATCTCCATGTATAATACATAAGGGGGGATATGATCTCCATGTATAATACATAAGGGGGATATGATCTCCATGTATAATACATAAGGGGGGATATGATCTCCATGTATAATACATAAGGGGGGATATGATCTCCATGTATAATACATAAGGGGGGATATGATCTCCATGTATAATACATAAGGGGGGATATGATCTCCATGTATAATACATAAGGGGGATATGATCTCCATGTATAATACATAAGGGGGATATGATCTCCATGTATAATACATAAGGGGGGATATGATCACCATGTATAATACATAAGGGGGGATATGATCTCCATGTATAATACATAAGGGGGGATATGATCTCCATGTATAATACATAAGGGGGGATATGATCTCCATGTATAAATACATAAGGGGGATATGATCTCCATGTATAAATACATAAGTGGTCTATAAAGTGAACTTGGTGTAGAGTTTTTCACTTTCAGGTTATTACAGAGGATGGGAACCCTTTATGTCTGAGGGAAAAGAAATGTAACCCCCCATGTGCCGAAAGGCTTTTGCACAAGAGCGGTGAAAATGTGGAATAGACTTCCTCAAGAATTAGTTCTGGCCATTTCAATGATGAGTTTTAGAATAGAATTAGATACTTTCGCAAATACATCAAATATAACTGGGTACTAACAATTATAGGTAATAACACTAAGGGTAGTTGATCCCCAGAGAATATCCGATTGTCGCCTGGGGGATCAGGAAGGATATTTTTCCCCCCGCTGGAGCAAATGGTATTATGCTTTATTTGGGATTTTTTGCCTTCTTCTGGGTCAACTGTGGGCAGAGCCAGGATGAAGGGTGAGCAGGAGGGGTGGCTGTCCTGGGCACTGTGGTATCATGTGAGATCGGGGGAGGGGGCACCACATGGTGACTGGAGGGAGGGATTTGTGTTGGGAGTGGGAATTTTGGAGGTGGCAGGGGTAAGAATCGTTTTAGGAGGGGGAATTTGGGGAGGTGTGCTAGGAGTGATGATTTGGGGGGATTTGTGTTAAGGGGAGGGAAAGGGATTTGTGCTAGGGGGGAATTTTTGTGGGGGGGAGGATTTGTACTAGTAGGAATGACTGGGGGATATTTGCACTAGAAGGATACATTTTTTTTGGATGGGTTGATATGTGCTAGGATGGGAATTGGAGAAGGGAAATTTGTGCTGGGAAGGCAAGATTTGGAATAGGGGGATGGATTGAGGAGTGGGGTTTTTTGCAAGCCAATTTTTTGGGGAGGGGGATTTGTGCTGTGGCATATGGGGAGTAAAAGGCTTTGGGCTGAGGGGGGATTTCAGTAGGGGGGTGGATATGTTCTGGGAAGATTGGGAATTTATGCTTAGAGAGTAAGCATGCAGATTATTGCTCAATATTTTTTTGGGGGGAGTGGATTTTTTCTGAGACATAATACTCATACATTTTTGCGGGAGAGGCACAATTTGACATGTTCGCCCTGGGCTCTAATTGACCTTGTCCCCACACTGACTAATGGTATAGGAATGTGTAAATGGAGCTTTTTAATTTTTAACATTTTTTTTACTTTTGGCTGAGCTACATTTACTTGTGTCTTTTTTTTTCAACCTAACTCTGTAAACTATGCAAAAAAGAATTTGTAGTGACATTTAAAGCTGATTTGTGGTATGGGAAAATACATTACGCCCAGCACAAGGTAGTAGATCCAAATTAATAGTCTTGACTTGTCTTGGTCCTGCCTTTGTCATTTGCATCTCTATACCAACTGGCTATAAAAGAGGATGAGAAAGGAGAAAACCCAGATGCTGATGACCATCCATTCAAGTCACAGAATGTCACTCATAAGATCCTCCGTTCTTCTGCTTCTCTGTGCCATTGTCACATTGGCTAATGCACAGTCTGTCTGCTTAGGGTTAGGTGATGCTACTAAAACCAGCACTAACTATACACTGACCGCCCCAACAAGTGTTACCAATGGCACTGTCTACCAAGGTGAGTGAAATTTTATAAATTGTACTTTCTTTAGATCTTACATTAGCAAACCACATTAATACATTTAAAAAAAACGACTACAGAATTTGGCAGTTAAAGTGGAACTAAATCTCATTTGAGAGCCACAAACTGAAAACGCTATTTAATTTATTTTTAATAATCAGAGTATAATTCACCTTCTATCCATGTCTCCGTTATTTATCTTGTTGAGAAACCACTTGGAAAGCATCCCTCTAGCATTTCTAGCCAAGTCCATCTTGAGTAAGGGCAGATGATTCATGTAGTATTTACTTCCTGGAATCCTTCTTGCTTTTTGCCCAGGCATGCAGGCAGGAGGGTGTGCTTAGGTGAGAAAGCCCCTCTCCAGCTGAAAGAAAAAATAAAGAAGACTCCTGGGATGTATGAGATCATTTTGACCTAGGCCAGAAACTAGGAAGCAATTGAAGAAATGTTAAAAATAAAAGTTTAAAACTGGTAATTATAATATACCTTCCTATTAATTTGCTAATGTTGGCAGCATGAGGTTTCAACGTAGTTAATGTTGACTGAGGGAGTTTAGTTCCACAATAAACAAAACTTGTACTGAAATAAGTGTAATGGGGTTGATTTACTAAAACTGGAGAGTGCAAAATCTGGTGCAGTTCTGCAAAGAAACCAATCAGCTTTCAGGTTATTTTTTGTTTGATTTTTTTGTGTCAAAGCTTAATTGAACAAGCTAAAGTTAGAAGCTGATTGGCTACCATGCAGAGCTGCACCAGCACTCTTCAGTTTTAGTAAATCAACCCCAATGACTGCCATTGGTGACATCCCCCTAAAAATGTCAGTTGTTTGGCTGTGTCTGCCTAAGTAATGGGTCACTAGTCTGGATTACTTACAAAGTCAGAACAAACCCTGCATACCTGGTGTTGGTCAGTGACTCAACCTTTTAAAGCCATGACAGCCATAATACGCATTTTTTGAGATAAATCAACAATAACATTTGTATATTTTCTTTTACTATAGGTTTCATTTAAAGCTTTGAAAATAACATTGTGTCTGAACTTTTCTGATATTGATTTAAAACGTTGCGTAGATAATGCCTATGTTCATTTTGTTGGGTGGTGAGGAGTGATGCAATGAACTGTTTACTTTTTTTTAGCTTTATATATAGTGCACAAAGTTAAGCCACCCTTAGACTAAGCGATTTTCTTTCACTCTCAAATAAAAAATTGCTCGATTCCCCCATCAACACAGTCAGTGTTAATGGGGGAATCCCTCCTGTGGGAGGGACGGGGGAGATGCCTTCTCATAGTGATTACTGCTAGCGGCTATAATAGCCAATAGTAATAATAATATGTAAAATCCAACAGGCTGGTTGAAGCAAAGTTGATCGATTGAACTTGGGTACATTCAGCCTCCCCATACATGATTCGAAACTCAGCCAGTCCCTCCTGAACTGGCCCAGATTCGAACTGTTTATGGCCGGCTACACACTGCATCCAAATCCCCGCTGCAGCTTGCAGATAATGTCTGCTGTTAATTTTGTTGGGCAGTGAGGGGCGATGCAATGCAATGAACTGTTTACTTTTTTTTTAACTTTATATATAGTATTCAAAGTTAAGCCAGCCATAGATGAAGCAATTTTCTTTCATACTCAAATAGAAAATCGCTTGATTCCCCCATCAACACAGTTGGGAATCCACTGGAGCCATTGTGTTCCCCTGGCAAGGGGGGACAGGGGAGCCACTCCCACACAGTGATTAGTGCTAGCAGATATAATAGCCGCTAGTAATAATCGCATGTAAAATCCACCAGGCTGGTTGTACCAAAGTTGATCGATTGATCAATTTGGGTACATTCAGCCTGCCCATGTACAGTTCGAATCTCGGCCAGTTACTCCTGAACTGGCCCAGATTTGAATTGTCTATGGCTGGCTATACACTCCATCCAAATCCCTGATGCAACACAGTGACCTTCGGTGCCTTCTGATACACTGCTGTGAATTTTTCACACCATATCACGTGTCACACCAATTTTAATGGCTCAGTTCACCTTTAAAATAAAAAAAAGTACACCTTTTGGCAGGTAAAAAAATGTGCATTTATAATTTTTTTTGTAGCAGCCTGTAATGATCAGCAAATTGAAAGTGAAATGCAGGGCTCCTGCAGACTGTCAGTGTAAGCTGTCTGCCTGTACAAGGCAAGCAGTTACTGAATGGCAGAAAGGATCAATGGCTTACAAGAGCGCTCACCAGCTCCCTCGTAGTCCATCGAGAACTAGCTGGAAAGTCATGCACACAAAGATTTTTTCGTTCCACTCAAAGTGGTAATAAATTCCTCTATCCACGATAAAAGTGGATGGACAGATCTCTTGTTGCAACTATTGTATTCTAATATCCAGTGCCACTAGGTGTCAAAATACCCAAACAATGCCTGCATCTGATTGGATGCAGGTGCTGTTTAGCAGACAATTTTCCACCTGAATCCTTATCAATTTTTCATTTGAATGATGTCTGGTAGGACAGTGCCAACAGGGCCATTGAGAGAATTTCAGCCATAGTAGTCCAGTAAATGTCCCTTAATGTAAGCAAGGGCAAATGTAAAATTGAGTCCTTTAATAAGAAGTTGATGTAGTAAAAAATGTGCAAATCTCAAAGCACCAAAATGCCCCTTGAGCTACTTAGCTCCTTTTGTTGCATGTAGGACAGCTGATTGATATCAATGGGCTGCCCTATGTGTATTGCGAACAAAAAAGTACAATAAAAATGCACTGCGCTGTGTAAATGAGGCCAGAAAGTGAAATGAATGTGTATACACTCTTCCCTATGTAACGGGAAACCACCTGAACTTTCCATTCAATTTTTATCAAATCAGACAGGCCCTTGCACTACATAGTTATTGTAGATCTAATGAAAATTGGATTGTACAATGTAGGGCCACCTTAATGAAGGAGTAGAAAAGTGAGTGGAAATAAAAAAGAGGTGGTATAGTAAAGGGGGAGGTGTGGCCCACCGAAGTAAAACTTACCCTATTCTGTGCACAGTAAGGCAGTGCATGATGGGATATAAGATTCCTGGAGTATCACATGATGCCACAGTGTCTTATATAGTAGTCAATTGAAAGGTCTGATATTTTTATTTGAGTCTTGAACGCATATTTGGTGGCTATTAAATTAGAAAAACATATATTATCACAAAATCCAAGTATGCATGCTGCACTATAATGTATGTGAAGAATAAAGGGAAAAAAGAGTGTGCACAGATTCAAATAACTCCACAGCATACACTGCATACAGTAGAGTACATATAGTAGTACAGTATGTGTCTAAATCCCTGTCATGTTTTTATTACTTATATGATGGAGTAGATGTAAAGAAAAGGTAAAGGAAAAGGACTGGTGCTCTTACCCTCTCACCCTTTACCTCTTACCATGACCGGTGGGCGGCCCGGCTTTCTACTATCAATAATTCCCTCCCACGCATGCGTCCATCAGCCCCATAATGTAGCTGCACTGGATCCTAATGTGCTGCTGCTGCTGCCATGGAGACAGAAATGCTGGATCGGCACTATCAATAGCAGGGGCAAGGCAGCAAGAAGAAGCTGGGAACCCCCATGGTGGCAGAACACAAGGGCCCAGTCACAAGTGCAACCTTTGCGATCTTGGTTGTTCTGCCACTGATTTCGACCCTTGTATGTAGTTCCTTTGGTGTGCTGGTGACACATATCTTGCTTTCTGCCACATTGGGGAGCCCTAAGATGGCAGGAAGGGAGAAAACTGCAGAACATGTGAAAGGGTCCCACTGCGGGACCATAATAAAGGGCCCTGCAATGGGAGTATAGGCCCCAGGCCCAGAGAGAAGAGCCCTAGGCTCAGTTGGAAGGACCCCAACTTCAGAGGAAAGGACCTGGGACCAGATGAAAAAACACTGGGACCAATAGAAAAGGCCCAGGGAATAATGTAAAGGGAAGGTGTCAGGGGGGCCCTTTATGGTTTCTTGCACCAGGGCCCTGAAGGTGCTAGTTAAAGCTCTGGCTTGCCGCATGATGACTTATCTTGTACCGAGGATAGGATTTGAATGGGTAGACCTGTGAGTTAACTATGTATAATCCATGCAGTATTCATTCAGATCAGTATTCATTTGCATAGTTAACCACCTCCCGTCCGGCCGTTGTATATAATGGCCGGACGGTGGCAGTGCAGGGGTGGGTGGCAGTATATATATGGCCTTTCCGCCCCCTGCTTGTGTGCGCACCCTGGGAGCGCGCAGCACCGTGATCCGGTGTGGAACACCAATCGTCGTACGGGACCTCTTTGCGAGTTCCCGATCATGTGATCACTGATTGGCCAATCAGTGATCACATGCAGAGTAGTAAGCAAGATGTCACTTCTGACATCATTGCTTACTATGTGTGAAATCTGTGAATGATCACAGAGGTCACATGGTACAAGGCTATTCTCAAGGCTTGTACCATGTGACAAGCTGTGACCAATCACAGCTCACACAGTACTTCTTAATGGCTGCAAGAATGCAGCCAGAGAGAAGGAGAAATGATTGCTCTTGCAGCCTTTATGGGTGTAAAAGCAATCAGTGTAAAAAAAAAAAAAACGTCATCACCCCCACAAGTAGTACAGTATCACCATGGTGACACTGTACTGCTAGGGTGACAGTATGTAAAAAAAAACATAAATAATAAGCTCAAAAGAGCAGGGCCCTTGAATCCCTGTTTGTTTTGTTACTGTATTGTCTCATGTTCTGTCCCCCACTATAATGTACAGTGCTGAGCAAACCTTTTAGCGCTATATAAATACTGTATAATAATAATAATGATATTAAAAAATAAAAATGTAAAAAAAAAATTATAATTTTTAGTTATAAATTAATTTGGGTTATATTTTTTTTACTAAAAAGATAACTGAATACATTTTGGCCAATATTTATGATGAAATATTATTTATTTGCAAAATTTGACAAGAAAAACACTTTTTTTCAAAATGTTTGGACTTTTTCATTTATATAGCAAAAAAAATTAAAATCCCAGTGGTGAATAAATACCACCAAAATAAAGCTTTATCTGTCTCAAAAAAATGCCAAAAATTTCATATGGGTACAGTGTTGCATGACCACACAATTTTCATTCAAAGTGTGATAGCACTGAAAGCTGAAAATTGGCCTGGACAGGAAGGGGGTGAAAATGTCCGGACTTGAAGTGGTTAAAATGATTTACAAGTCAGAGAAAATGTTGGAGAAATTATGATGGGGGAGAGCACACAATCCAAAGTATTCAATGAGAGAGAAAAGGACCTAACTCTGATAAGCAGCAATCTTCCCCCAAGAGACGTGATACATGTATAGTAAAAAGGCAGGGCGGAAATTAGAAAAGGCTATTAACCTCCTTGGCGGTATGATTCTTTCCGATTTTTGGTGCTGAAAGCGGTACCATTATTTTGCTTGGAAATATGTAGTTTTTTATTGTAGGCTGTAATTTTTCACTGAAATCTGTACGAACAAGAGTCTATTAAACATCCCAGGTATGATAAAATTTGAAACACGAAATCATAAATTATAATTTAATAAATAATCATAAAAAATAATAATATAATAATAATAAATTTAATTCAATAATATAATCAAACCAAAATCAAACCCAAAACACTGAAATTTGAAATACAGAGGCAAATTCGCACATCGCTGAGCAAAGTCGCAAAATCGTTTTCAGTGTCTGATGACGAATTTCCCCACAAATCATTATCACTCAATTCTGCAAGTGGTTCTGATTTACTATCGCTGTTCTCTAGCTGCTCTAAAACCGCTTTTAACGTAAAGGGACGCTTTTAGGACGCCATGGACTTTTCTCAGTTTCCAGGCAGAAAGAACATTCAAAATGCAGGCAGGGCACAGGACAAAGCAGTAGGGACAAAATATATGTGAAATGCATTGAAACAGCAATGACAGCAAAAATTACATTTTTTAAAAATTTCCGCCGGTTCCGGCGCCCGTACGTCCCGACGTCACAGGGACCGGAACACAGAAGCCGGATGCCGCCAATGGCCGGAGGAGATGGCCGGGGACGCTGCAGGGGACACATCGCGGGAGCGAAGGACAAGGTAAGTGCTGCAGGGACCCCCAGAGCAGCGCCGCATGGTAAGCCCGAGTGTAGCTCGGGGTTACCGCTTTTGGTATAGAAATTTTACCCCGAGCTACACTCGGGATTACCGCTAAGGAGGTTAAAACTGAAATTGGAATTTGCACAAATCTTTCAGATACACATGTATGATCAAATATGTGTGACTGGTCCACATCTGACATCGGAGCCTGGCTGATGACAAAATCAAATAATCTGTTTCATATATTATAACATAGATCTAAATCTGACTAAGAATGTTTTCTTTGTGTTTCATCCACAGTAAACTTTACAACAACTAACAGCACAAGTGGCAGTGTGCACATACAAGTTTTATCAAGCAATACCCCTGTGGGCACCTGGTCATTAAAACCAACTGGATTTGAAGATTGTTCTGGAGGAGGCATTTGGGGCAATTTTACAGCTAGCAACACCTCGTTTATAGCAAATTGGACATCACCAGCAACGCTAAACGCTACTTCCGTTATATTTAAGTAAGTTATCTATATTAATTGTGGAGTTTCCTACAAAGAATACAGTTTGTATAGTTCATAAGTCATACTATAGTGAGCTACATTTGGATGTGCTCACTACACTTTGCACATTAATATTGATCTATTTAGAGGTACTTTTCTACTGTCATGTTGTGGCAGCCTGGCTATGCGCACTGCTAGTTCATGTTGAAGATGTCAGAGAGGAGGTTCATACAGAACTTCAAAGACCTTCCCAAATGCTAGTTTTAGCAAAACCCTATTTACATAGTTACATAGTTAATCTGCTTAAAAAAAGACAAATGTCCATCCAGTTCAACCAACTTCATTAAATTAATTAACTTTATTAAATTCAACCAATTTAATTCCTTTGTAATATGCAAAGAAAACTCCCCCATCCATCCATGTCTCTATGCTTTATTTGTTGAGAAATCACTTTGGAAAACACCCCCCCCCCCCCCCAGCATTTCTAGCTGTGGCCATCTTGAGAAAGGGCAAATGATTCATGTAGCATTTACTTCTCGGAATCCATCTGCCCTTATCTCAGGCATGCATGCAGGAGGATGTGCCGAGCTGAGAAAGCCTCTGCTTCCCCCCTGAAGACTTCCGGGATGTATCACATCATTTTCCTAGGAAGTAACTGAAGACAGGTACAAAAAATAAAAAAAAAACCCAAAACGCTTGAAGCAAGTAAGTATAATATACCTTCCTATTTACTAATGCTAGTGGTAAAAGGATAAAAAATAGTCAATGTTGATTGAGAGAGTGAAGTTCCACTTAAAAAACAAAAACTGCTCTATCGAGCCTAAAAAGAGATTCTGGAAAGATGCCACAACAAATATTTTTAATATAGATTGAAGGCAGGGGTGGACTGACAACTCATGGGGCCCCCCCCAGGCAATAGGGGATCATGGGGCCCCTGTGTCCTTGCCCAAACTCAAAAAAGCTTATGAAAAAGGTACCAGGGGCGTCTCATGGGGCCCCCTACCAATCCTGGGCCCTCGGGCAGTGCCCGAGTTTCCAAATGGTCAGTCCGCCCCTGATTGAAGGTTCAGTAACATGAGAGAATATAACTGCACCATTTTACTGAAACAAAGAATAATGTTGGTATTGTAGGTCACATGTAGGATGGCTACCCAATAGTGGGCCCTTTCTTTGATGAACTAAATCCTGATATCCTTGCATAAGCATTTAAGTGTAGCTCTACCCCCGTAGGAGCCACTGATTAGGATGGGTCCTCTGTTTTTTGTCTCAACCTTTTCCAACAAATCCTCCTTATCACGGAGGGGCAATTCTTTATGATGTTCTTCTGCTGCCTATTGTTAGGTCCCTTTAAGAACATTGGTGCACGTAACAACAGTCCCAGCTAGCCTGCATGCAGTATAGGTATTGTATAGGTATAGTATAGTCTTGGTACAGGTGCTAGATAGCTGTGGTTCAGATGCGGTAAAGGTTTGGCATAATGAATTATAGGGTTGGTATAGGTGCAGTCTAGGTTTGTAATAACTGCAGTATAGAGTGCAGTATGGATGGAGTACACTTTGGGTGCCCTGCTCTCAGTGGCTCAGCCCCTGCAAGCAGTATCAGCAATGGACAATTAGCCCTCTTACCAGTCTACAGGATACTGCAGTGACCTCTCAGTGTAGAAGGGGGGATCCTCGTCTCTCCCTCAAAAGCCTCCAGTGATCAGCTGTGGGAAGCAGAGGGTGAGTGGATGCTCCAGTCTCCCTGTGGCAGTGATGCGGACAGTGCTGCACTGCCTCCTGGTTTCTTCACTTGCAGTCTAAGGCTCGGGTCTTCACTAGTATGGTCTCCAGACAGCTTGGCAATAGGGGGATTAAATACGTGCAGCTGTGGTGCACACTACATTATCGCACAAGTGATTTGCTGTGAACAAAGGGATGCTATGCCTATGACAGCAACAAGTGTACACTGCACACATATAAAATATAGACAATATACCTCCCTCAAAAAACCTAGCAGGAACTAAAACAAAAAGGTTATTATGCCCCCACTTAACCCTGTACAAGTTTGAACATTCTCACAAAAATATTACCTTGCACATGGATCTAGCGGGCTCTTGTTGTGAGGAAGCGAGGAAAGAGTAATAGTAAATCAGAGGAAACTGCACTTTTTTCTTACTAAGTAATTGTAATTTGGTTTTACTGACTGTTCCAATAACATATTTTTATCCTGCAGAGCTTCAATCAATGACACATATGGAGCATTTGTAGCAAGCCAAACTGCGTCATTTGGTAAGTTTCCTCTATTAGTTATCCACAATTATATTTGAGGGAATATAAGGTATTAAAAAGGCTTCGGTAGCAAAGAACAATCCCTGGCTTGATGAATATGTGGGATCATGGTGGAAAGATCTTTTACCATATGTCCTTAGCTTTCAACATTAAAAACCCTCCCAGGTTCTGACCCAGGACCTGAGAACAAGGGGATAGGGGCTGCTCTGGGCAAAACCATTGCACACAGTAGGTAAGTATAACATGTTTGATATTAGAAAATAAAAAGCCTTTAATATCACTTTAGCAAATTTTATGCAGAATCTAACTTCACAGGACAGCTTTACAAAAACACTGGGCCTGTCAAGGGCCTAAGGCCTGTCACGCCTACAGAGATGGGTGAGGAAAGATCATCCAATTGGGAGTTTCTGAGACTCTTTACCCTTTAAGTACTAGAGAGAAGTTGCATCTTAAATAAAACCAGTCAGGTTCTCGCTAACCTATACAAAGTATAGAGTGAATACAGTGAGATTTGCCAAAACTCACTCAGAATCTGGTGCAGCTGTGCATGGTAGCCAATCAGCTTCTTACTTCAGTTGGTTCAGTTGAGCTTTGCCAATAAAACCTGGAAGCTGATTGGTTTCTGTATAGAGCTGCACCAGATTTTGCCATCTGCAATTTTGGTAAATAACCCCCATAGTCAGCTTTGTGTGCACCCTGATCCATCTTGAACCCTTACATATATGCATATGACATTGACCTTAGTAGAGTTGGCCGAAAGCAGATCCCAGGTTGGAGATTTCACTAGTACCATAAAGGAATGGGCTCAACTGCACAACTCTGAGTGGAAAAAACCTGCAGTTCTATTACATCTATCTGATATGTGTGTTAGTTTGAAAATGTAAGCAAGAAATGGAATGAATTATGTGACTGCAATCCAAATAATTGAATTAAAGAGGAGCTAAAGCCTTTTAGTCTTTACAGCCAAGGATGATGCCATCTTAGTCTCCGATCTGCAGTTGCCATTGTGTTTCACATGTGATCAGCTATGACATTGGCCATTCGTGACCTTGATTGTTTAGTTGAGAGCTGACATAAGCACACTGGCAACCTTGACGGTTACAACCAGAGGCATGCCTTGAATCTAACTGTTTTGGGAACCATATAACTCCTTGCCCTCCAGAGGATTACCACCCCCCCCCTTCCTGACCAGGCCATTTTTTGCATTACAGAGCTCCGTTACTTTAACTGACAATTGCATGGTCAAGCAACACTGCACCCAAATGAAAGACCGACAATTTTGATAAAAAAACAATACTTTTGTGTTTTTGCTATTAAACAAGTCCAGTAAAAAAATTAAAAAATCAAATTTTGTCATAAATTTTGACCAAAATGTATTCTTCTACATGTCTTTGGTAAAAGAAAATCCCAATACGTGTAAATTAATTGTCTTACGTTAAAGTTATAGCATTTAACAATGGTGGTATACATAGTGGGATTTTATTTAATTTTTACAAGTAATGGTGGCGAACAGTGACTTCTAGTTGGACTGCTGGACTGTTGTGGGAATTCTGACACTGGGGGGAACTGACTTGGTGTCACTGACATCCCCAGTGACACCAATACAGTGATTAGTGCTAATACAAATCACTGACACTGTGCTAATGGCACTGGGCAGGAAGAGGTTAACATGTGGGGTGATCAAAGGGTTAACAGTGTGCTGTTTTACATTGTGTCCTTCACTGTAAGCACACTGCTTTGCATTGCTGTGCTATGCACAGCCATGCAAAGCAGTGTACAGGACCTGATAGGGGAGAGAACTGTATTGTTTACAAACAGTTCTCCCCCCTGTCGGAGATGCTTGTCAAGCACTAGGCGCCAGTGAGGAATCACTGGCTGGTACCCGTTGATTGAATGGCAGTGCGGGTAGAGCACATGCGAGCCTTGCATGTGCCCCCTACCTGAAACTGCAAAATCACATATACAGGTGAAACTCAAAAAATTAGAATATCGTGCAAAAGTTCATTTATTTCAGTAATGCAACTTAAAAGGTGAAACTAATATATGAGATAGACTCATTACATGCAAAGCAAGATAGTTCAAGCTGTGATTTGTCATCATTGTGATGATTATGGCTTACAGCTCATGAAAACCCCAAATCCACAATCTCAGAAAATTAGAATATTACATGCAATCAATAAAACAAGCATTGTACATAGAGCAATATCGGACCTCTGAAAAGTATAAGCATGGATATGTACTCAGTACTTGGTTTGGGCCCCTTTTGCAGTAATTACAGCCTCAATGCGGCGTGGCATGGAAGCTATCAGCCTGTGGCACTGCTGAGGTGTTATGGAAGACCAGGATGCTTCAGTAGCGGCATTACTGAAATAAATGAACTTTTGCAAGATATCCTAATTTTTCTAGTTTCACCTGTATCTGTGATTTTGCAGTTTCAGGTAGAGGCTCCTGTATACGTGATTTTGTGTACCCGTGCTGCCCTGTAGCACTATTTCTGCTATAGGGAGGACAGGAAATGGTTAAATCAATGGCATCAGTTTGGCTTTAATGCCCCATACACACAATGAGAATATCAGATGAATGGTCGTCCATTTTCGATATGAGACTAACATGCAAAAAAAAACGAAGAGGGTGCTAAAGTTAAGAAAATTCTCATACAAAAGAATACAATTTCAGAAGTGGTGCAATGCATTGTATTGTAATGTATTGTATTCTTTCGTTTCCAAGCATGCGCGGTCTTGGTCACTGTTTTTTTTTCAGACGAATACTGTACTGAATAAATGAAAATCGTTCACTCAGTTATCGTACGAGAAACATGTTTGTGCTTGTCCCTTTAGATATTGTCGCATGAACTATTGTGAAAGCTGTGCATTAACTAATCAGATTACCATGCGATCCCTCCAAAAGCCTTTTTTTTGGCATCTGATTTTGTGATCATGTGTACTAGGCATAATTATTTTTTTGTGCTGAAATGTAAAATTTTTAAATATTACTTAATTAAATGTAAGTAATTATAACGCGTGAAGTAACTTCACTTTTTCTCTTTTTCTCCTGCTCTAGCAATTACTAACACAACGAACACAATGACCACAGCGGCTACAGTGACCACAGCGAACACAACGAACACAATGACCACAGCGAACACAACAAACACAATGACCACAGCGACCACAGCGAACACAACGAACACAATGACCACAGCGACCACAGCGAACACAACGAACACAGCGACCACAGGGACCACAGCGAACACAACGAACACAGCGACCTCAGTGAACACAGCAAATACAGCGACCACAGCGAACACAACGAACACAGCGAATACAGCGAACACAGCAACCTCAGTGAACACAGCGACTATAGCGAACACAACAGCCACTACCAAGATTGCTGCAACAAGCGGAGGACCTGCCAATCATCCAGCATCTATGTTTTTTACATTGGTGGAAACACTCTTCTTCCTTGTGATCACCGGCAAATTTCTGTTATAAGTTAGAATTGAAAACAAATCAATGACTTTTATACTATATCCACATGGGCAAACTGAGCTTTACAATCTAAACCACATGAAAGTCCCTGCCTTTTAAGTTGTCCAGCATCTCTACACATGTAACATTTGTGTAACATGCATACAGGTACACAGTGTTAATGAAGCCTATTGGTTGCTAGGGCACAAGCAGCAATTTCTGCCTGGCATCCTTTGTTGCTAGGATGCAGACGGCTATTGCTGCATGATTCTTTGCTAGGACGCTGCTCTTATACATCAATAGAGTACAATTGAGCTGTATGCATGTACACAAATGTTTGTATGCGTAAAGCATAATATACCGTGGATGAAGATTTTTCTACTTTGATTTTACGGATCTAAACGCAGCGCAAGTTTATTGATCTTGACACATGCATGCATGGAGCCATAACAAACCAAACATCTGCATTCAGATCCATAAAGGAAAAAAGAAAAACTGTTTTTGGGAGGTTTTCTTGGGTTTTCTTGCGGCCATGTACCATGAACTCTTACTGATAAATTAAATATTGTATATATTCCCAATTTACCTAAAGAGAGAGCCTGATGTCCCTCTATGTCCAAGAACATTTAGATTTATATTATGTTGATGAAACAAAGGTGAAATCCAATAGTTAGTAAAAACGAAGCCTTGGAATTCCTTCCTACCTGTCAAGGGATTCTGTCTTTTATATAGGTGTTGCAATCAGGGGCGGACTGACAACTCACGGGGCCCCTGGGCAATAGGGGATCATGGGGCCCCTGTGTCCTTGCCCACACTCAAACCACACCCAAAAAAAGCCTATGAAAAGTACTAGGGACATCTCATGGGGCCCCCTACTGACCCCGGGCCCTCAGGCAGTGCCCGAGTTCCCCAATGGTCAGTCTGCCCCTGGTTGCAATACATCTGGTCACCCTGTCCTAGCAATGGCTTGCACCAATCTAAATCTAAAGTTCCTAAGAAACCATCTCTTCCTCTCATTGAACCTGTTGTGAAGTTTATCTCCAAGGACAACAAAAATAATCCCTTGCACTATCTTCATTTATGTCTGGGAACCGGAAATAAAAACAGTTGTAATTACCTGACCCCCTTGCATCCTCCAGTCCTTTGAAGGTCTTGTGGCCACTGAAATGTATGGGAGAAAATGCCGTGGATGCTGGTCTTACAGCTTGGAGGGAGCCTGCAGGAGCGGGGGAATATGGTCAGAAAAAGTGCTTTTTCTGGTATCCTAGTATAAACAAGCATATAACCTTTGCACTGAAGGGGCATCCCCACTGCAAGGGAGGATTCTACTTCTCCCCAAATTTCAGCTAACTCTGACCACAAAATACAAAAGGCATGGAGTGCACTGACATAGAATAGCAATAGACTTCAATGGAGTTAAAGTGCTTGTAAAGCCTTACACTTTTTTTTTTTTTTTTTAACCTAAATGCATTAAGGTAAAAAAAACATATGTGCCTGAGATCCCCCCCAGCCCACCCCTCCCTTTTTACTTACCTGAGCCGTATCATGATACAGCGCTGTGCATGAGATCAGCGTCTCTCTCTGCTCTGCCGCTCCTCACAGGGCAGATCCATAGCAGCGTTTGCCATTGGCTCCTGTTGCTGTCAACCATACTATATGATGAGAAAGTGGAGTGAAGCAGGGCCATGCCTCGCTATCTCTTTCTATGGACGCAGGCAGAGGGGCTCAGAAGTGAGCCAGAAGCAGTGCCCCAATAGGAAACAGCTGGATGAAAAGGAGGAGCCAAAAGTGCTGGTGGGGGACTTGAGGAGAAGAGGATGGGGGCTGCTCTATGCAAAACCATTACAGATAGCTGGTAAGTATGACAAGTTTGTTATTTTAATTACAAAAAAAACAGAAGCTATTTCAATCACTTTAAAAAGCTAATCAAATGCATTCATAAGTATAAAAAAATTAATTGCCTATCTGTGGTCTAGAGGAAGGGATCCCAATGGTCATTCAGATTTTATTCCAGCTGAAATGTGTCTTGGATTGTATTAGCACATCCAAGAGTTTGCAAGCTTCCCTGAGTTGCTTTTTAATCTTGCTAAATCTATATGTAGATCTATTCCATGGATAAAAGGAAGGGGCATCCAAGAGGTGCTGGGACTTTGAATCTGTGCCGGAAAGCTGGATTAGGATTCCTGGCCAGCAGTACCTGCATTACCTTTTTTTTGGTTTAAAATCACATCAAACAGTAAAGCTTTTACTTTGAGTCCACTCAAAGTTCTCCTTTTTAACTGTTGCCCTGATGAAGGGGAAGTTCCTTCGATCCCCGAAACACATTGGCTGTCTTTTAACACAATATCCATTCATGAATTTGGACTCTTTTTTATTCGGTGCTCCTTCCATATATGTCTGTCTTATGGATAAGGCATTGTTTTTTCTCCAACCTCTGAAATGTTCTATAAAGACACCAAGGTCTGTTATTTGAAGACTTCTATATTTACTTGATTCTTTATACCATATGGTAATAGCTATATATTTTTTTATTAACTAGTGGGAAGCTGGATTTTTTATCCGGATATGAACACTGTAAGATTTTACATAGAATATTAAAAAAATTATAATAAACCTGTGCATTTTACATTGTTTTTTTTTTTTAATTTTTAGAAACCTGCTTTCATTGCTTATGCGCAATTTTTAAAATACCACAGAACTAACTTCAAACTAAACTCCAGGCAAACATCAAAACATTAGTTATTACAAAAATTATGAAAATCATTTTAAATGCAATATAAACTAAAGTACATGATTTTGACTTGGTATCAGCCTCTTGCACAAAAGCACTCTGAATGTTTTTTGTCAGCTCAAATGCATTGCAGCACAACTGATTTCCTCTTATACATACCCCTCCCACTTCCAGTCTAAGAAGAGGAGAGCAGAGTGCATTAAGAGATATTACTGCTGTACCTTCATTGTCCAATCACAGGCTGGGGGCAGGCAGTAGACTTTGTTGTATTGCTCAACTGCAGCGGACAAAAGTAAGGTCCTTATCCTGCCACTGTTGTTTGGTATGGCTATGTATATCTCAGAACAGGAGAGACAAACATAACAATCCTTTTACAGATAAAATTGCCCTAACTAATGTATTTGTACAGTACATTAAGCTGTTTGCTCGGCATTCACATGAAATACAAGTTGACTTCATGTTAAAATACTGTTCTTGCTGTGTAAAGAATTTATCATGAACATCATTACTATAACATGTAACAACTCTATTGTTTAAAACTTATTGTGCATTTGCAAAGGGAAGTTAATGTATAAAAACGCATAATATTCTGTAATGTATTATTTTGATTTTAAAAATTGTTTTTTCAGTTTTAATAAAAACTTCAAACACATCTTTGTGTATTTAAACTTTTTTTTGGTTTCTATTAAAAAGATAACAGTTTCTGGGGCAAACCTCTGTGCCCCTGCTGACACATCCTAAGAAAATCTTACTCAATGAACAACCATTGAAATGAAGATGTCTGCCTCGTTCTCCCTTATCAACTTCATAAGCTGAAGAAGAAGCCAAAGTAATGATTTGGCCAGAACATCTTCCCATCTGATATTGACACAAATGTCAAATTAGATATATATTTCAGTTGATTTACTAAAACTGGAGAGTGCAAAATCTGGTGCAGCTCTTCATAGAACAAGTTGAAGTTAGAAGCTGATTGGCTTCCATGCATTGCTGCACCAGATTTTGCACTCTTCAGTTTTAGTAAATCAACCTTGTTTTGGACTTCAACATGGCAGTTCAATGGGGTTTCACGTTTTGATGGAACACATAACAGCCAACTTTGAATATTTTTTTTATTTTGGTGTCTTTGTGACCTATTCATCTGTGCTTTAAATTAACTTGTAAACGTGTTCTGGAATGGGCAATGTTTGGGATATTTCAATGCTGAAAAAGTCTTTTTAGCAAAGATGTGCAATAGAGGATTTTGGATGGTATGACAGCATGCAATACATGATGGAGAGAGGTGTGGAGGGTATGAGAAGTGAGAAGTATGAGTAAGAGAAGTTTGGAGGAACTAATGGTGGGAAGTATATGTAGGAGACGACTGCAAATGGTTGATGGCAGGTAGTATGTGAAGAGGAATGAGTGAGCATAGTGTAGTGTCCCCATGAAGAGCGGCTCCAGGAATATCTATCTATCTATCTATCTATCTATCTATCTATCTATCTATCTATATATATATATATATATATATCAGTGCTTTTATCCTGGCACTACTCCCCTTCCCAGTCCATTCACCTAATCACATATTTTAACTTTTGTAACGTTCTATGAATGTCTTCTGCACAGAATCACAATTTGTTTCATTTGCAAGAAGAGACACAATCCTGTCTCAATAAGATGGGACTATTAAAGTAGAACCTGTGTACTCGATCCATCTTGGTTACCTCTAATTCTTGGCACACTATGCCTGGGGGGTTGCTGTGGATGCTCCAATTCATAGCTGTATGTCAATGCTGTTGATTTTGATCTTTCCGTTCAATTGCTCAATCTTCTTTATATATTTTCAAATGTGTGCAAACTAAACCACTTGCTTTAATGTGAACGGTTAGACAAAGTTTATTTGGTTTGTTGCAGGTAGACTGGTAAGTGGGCTGGGGGATATTTCTTTATTGTTTTTTGAAATGTATTGCTCTTCCATGTGCTATTTGTTGCAAAGACCAGTCATAGGTTGGGATGGTTGGCATTTGTTTGTACTGTTGGTGAATTGGGGAGGGGAAGCACTGCATACCTTCACTGCCATTGTGCTGTTGCTGGGTGGCCAGTGTGTCCCTATACCCTTAAGGAGGGGTGGGCTCCCTCCAGGTGTATCTTACCTCAATCTATCCATTATTATATATGTGCTCCAACTTTGGAGACTCCCAAAATGTATTAGGACTGCAGAATATTGGGGTGCTGTGAAGTGAACTCTGCAGCTTACACATATATTTGCAAATGTGTGCAAACTAAACCCCTTGTTTTAACATGAACTGTTAGACAGAGTAATTCAGATTGTTGCAGGCTGGCTAGTAAGTGAGCTGGGAATGTTTTTGTTTGTTTTTTTACATTCGTCACCCGTTAAAGTGCTTTTAGCTGCAAAGGCCAGTTATAGGTTGGGGCGCTTGCAATTTGTTTGCCCTATGAAAGTGAGCAGTATAAGTAAGAGAGACGTTCAGAGGATCTATTAGTAAGTATATGAAGGAGAGGACTGTGAATGTTATGATGGCAGGCAGTATGTGAAGAAGAGGAATGTGTGAGCATAGTTCTGGGAACATGCATCAGTGCTTTTATCCTCACCCACCCCCTTCTCCATCCATTCATTTAATCACATATTTTAACTTGTGTAAAGTTCCCAATAGCCAACTTTGTTAACTTTAATTCTAGGCATACTATGCCCGGGGGGTTGCTGTGGATGCTCAAAATTGTTGTGACACGTTAAATCAAATTCTGCATTCAAACCTTTGGGGACAAGCGATCCTAATTCGTATATCCACAAGGATTCTTTTTTACCTAATTCTCTGATCATGTTATCCCCCCTCCAGTGTTTTCTGTATTTTTCTATTCCCCAGAATTGCAAATCTTTACAATTCTTATTAGGCTTAATCCTAAAATAGTTTGATAAATTTGATGATTTTTGTATCCCCTACTGATATCATATACATGCTCTTTGATATGATCTTTTAGTGCTCTTTTTGTTCTCCCCACATAAAAATACCCACATGGGCATGTTAACTCATAAACCACTCCTCTTGTATGGCACAATGTAAAATGTTTTATCCCTTTGAGGACCAAGGGACGTATTTGTCCCATGTTTTTAATTGCGTGTATCATCTGATTAAGAACTTAAAACTCTTTTTTTTTTTTGGTTTGAGTCAAAATATTAGTTCTTATCAACAAACAACAAATGGATCTAGCTTTTTGCCAATTATTTCATGAAATGGCTTAGTTACAGCAACTGAAATGTACGAACTTTAAAAACAAAAAAATTCTTTTGGCATTCCAAAATCTTACGGTCCTCAAAGGGTTATACCATAATTTTTTCCTGCAGAAAGATTAGTAAAGGATTTGCATCTTTTTATATTTTTTGATGTTCTAGCGCAACTATAATAATTCCCACCGAAATAAAAGCCTTTACCTTAAATAATGTATATTTCCTATCTTTAGGTGGATTTATTACACTGTGGCAGGATAGGCATCTTTGAAGAGAAGAGTGTTCAGGTATCATCAGTGGACAGAGTAGGAGATATTCAGACAGATTGGGGTAGGGAGTTCCATTGGATAGGAGAGGCTCAGGAAAAGTTCTTACTCATAATCACTATATCGTGTCTCTTCTTACCCATGTTCCTTTTTTTAACTATTTTTTTATTCATGCTATCTCTTTTTCACTATGCTCTGTTTTTCATTCTGCTTCCTTTTTCTTCCATGACTACATTGTTTATTAAAAGAGAAGTATGGTAATTAAAAAAACAACCTTTCATACTCATCTAGGTGCATGCAACATTGGTCCGATGCTGCATCTGTCCCCCACCGCTTCTAAAATAGAGAACTGAGCGATCAAAGACCCCCTGATCCTGTTCTCGCTGGAGTGCCAGACAATTGAGGGGGCAGGAGTGGCTCTCAGCTTCATACTGAGAGGCTGAACCAGCTGTTGGTCCAGGCATCTAGGTGGATCAGGGGCGGACTGACCATTGGGGAACTCGGGCACTGCCCGAGGGCCCGGGGTCAGTAGGGGGCCCCATTAGATGTTTCTGGTACCTTTCATAGGCTTTTTTAGGTGTGGTTTGAGTGTGGGCAAGGACACAGGGGTCCCATGATGCCCTATTGCCCGGGGGCCCCATGAGTTGTCAGTCCGCCCCTGAGGTAGATCCTGATGATAACATTGGGATCTCTCCAGAGCCTGGACTGACTCAGTCTAGCGCCGGGCCTGGTCGGCTGACATCATTATTTTGCGCCCTTGGCAAGACCAGCTACTTGCAACCCCCCTCAAAAAAAAAATAAAAGGTTAAAATTGTTAAAAAGAGTAGAAATATTAAAACAACAAAACATGAAACTGCTAAATGTCTTTTATTTGCAAAAGTAAATGCCATAAGATGCCAACAGCACCAATATTAAATGTAAAATATATATTAACCAAATATAAATTATCTATATTTTTCCTAAAGTCAGACAGAGAAGCAAACAAAAAAAGAGACAGAGTTAAAAATGTCTCATAAAAGTTTCCATTTCAGACACATCAAAATCTCACTTTTTGTACCGTTTCCTTTGCAAATATTTTCACCAATTCCACCAGATCAAGTACCAAGCCAACTAGTCTCTTTTCCAACATTATAGAATATTTGTAAGTTTTTATAGGTTTGAGCTTTGAGAAACTACGTTCACCACTTGCCACTGATACTGGAAGTGTGAGAAAGATACTTAGAGCAACAGAAACATTAGGCGTGTTTATGTATTTTATTTATTTATTATAGGTGCTTATAGAGTGCTGTCAGTTAGCACAGTGCTTTACATACCGTATTTTCCAGGGTATAAGACGACTTTTTACCCCCTGAAAATCTTCTCAAAAGTCGGGGGTCGTCTTATACGCCGGTATACGGCATGCTGACATTTTTTAGGGGGGGCGGCGCGGTGCCGCCGCCGCCCCCCCCCCTTCCGACGGAAGGGACATTAAGTACAGGGGTGGGCAGGGGCTGCTGTCTCTTACCTGGCTCCGGTCCCGTGATGATCCGGTCGAAGAAGCACGGCTGCTCCTTCATTTGGTTCGGCCACTGGATGTTCGTGCAGCTGTTCGGCTCCGCCTCCTCACCCGTGATTGGACGCCAGAACTGTAGCTCAGGAAAGGCACACAGGCGGCCAATCATCGGCGAGGAGGCGGAGCCGAGCGGCCCTGCGAAAATCGAGTGAAGGAGCGACCGGTACGTGTGCCGTGCAGAGGTGCTGCTGCAACCACATATGCTGGCTGCAGCAGCACCATACTAAAACAGGTGTAATTGGTGTCAGTGGGAGGAATAGTGCCCCATCATTGGTGTCACTGATACCAATGATGGGGCATTATTCCTCCCACTGACACCAACGATGGGGCACTATTCCTCCCCCCCACTGACACAAACAATGGGGCACTATTCCCCCCCCCACACTGACACCAATGATGGGGCACTATTCCACCCCCACTGACACCAATGATGGAATACTATTCCTCCCACTGACACCAATGTTGGGACACTATTCCTTCCACTGACACCAATGTTGGGACACTATTCTCCCCACTGACACCAATGTTGGGACACTATTCCTCCCACTGACACCAATGATGGGGCACTATTCCACCCCCCACTGACACCAATGATGGCATACTATTCCTCCCACTGACACCAATGTTGGGACACTATCCCTCCCACTGACACCAATGATGGGGCACTATTCCTCCCACTGACACCAATGATGGGGCACTATTCCTCCCACTGACACCAATGATGGGACACTATTCCTCCCACTGACACCAATGTTGGGACACTATTCCTCCCACTGATACCAATGTTGGGACACTATTCCTCCCACTGACACCAATGTTGGGACACTATTCCTCCCACTGACAGCAATGATGGGGCACGATTCCTCCCACTGACACCAAAGATGGGGCACTATTCCCCCTACTGATACTAATGATGGGGCACTATTCCTACCACTAATACCAATGATGGGGCACGATTCCTCCCACTGACACCAATGATGGGGCGCTATTCCTCCCACTGACACCAATGTTGGGACACTATTCCTCCCACTGACACCAATGTTGGGACACTATTCCTCCCACTGACACCAATGTTGGGACACTATTCCTCCCACTGACACCAGTGATGGGGCACGATTCGTCGCTCTGACACCAATGATGGGGCACTATTCCTCCCACTAATACCAATGATGGGGCACTATTCCTCCCACTAATACCAATGATGGGGCACTATTCCTCCCACTGACACCAATGATGGGGCACGATTCTTCCCACTGGTGTGCATTGGAAGAGGGGTAGTCTTATATGGCGAGTATAGCCCAAACACTACATTTTAACAGGAAAAGTAGGGGTCGTCTTATACGCCCAGTCGTCTTATACGCCTGAAAATACGGTATATATTGTACATTCACATCGGTCCCTAACCCTCAGGGAGCTCACAATCTAAGGTCCCTAACTCACATTCATACATGCCCATACTAGGGCCAATTTAGACAGAAGCCAATTAACCATCCAGCATGTCTTTTGAGCATGGGATGAAACCAGAGTGCCCAGAGAAAGCCTATGCAGCCACAGAGAGAACCCCAGGAGTTTTCGTTGTAGTATTGGGGGCTCAGGACAGTAAGGGATTGTTTACAATTGCAGTTTGGGGGGGTGGATGGTTTTTACCTCACCCTGTGGTGCTTGTTCTGCAGTTTCAGAACATGCACCACACCTGAAAGATATATTAGAAGTCTATAGCAAAGCACAGCTAACCCACAGGAAAGCCGCAGGTGCAGTGCAGGTAAACAGCACATCAGTGTGAGATCAGCTTTATTGGGGGCTCAGGACAGTAAGGGATACATTTGAGGTTTTGAGGGGCAGGTGGGTTTACCACACCCTCCAACCATGGGTGTATTTACCACAAGGCACACAAGGCATTTGCCTATGGTGGCATTTTTTTTGGGGGGGGCAGCACTGCCCATTGGAAGAAGGGATGGAAGAAGGGACACACGACATGGGGACCTGGTGGGTTCTGAGAGATGCTGTGGGTTTCATGACAGTGTATGCGGAGCCCAACTCTTGTTCCTGGGGATGTTTGGAGCTGTGAAGGTGAGTGTCTTTCTCTCATCATGGGGGATAGTAGCTGGTGTATGGGGGGCAGTGGTAGTGGAAGGCTCGGGTGGAGGGCAGGGGTGTTCTTGGTCAATGTCAGGCTCTTTCTTTGTGGGGGGGGGGGAGGCGCCAATTTTTGTGTTGCCTAGGGCAGCCCAAAACCTAAATACACCACTGCCTCCAACCACTGGTTTAGCATTAGCGGTTGCAATGGCAACCTGGCCCCATGCTCCAGGGAGCCTGTGAGGCCTTCCTGTCACATTCTGTGTTACACTCGGACAGGAGGGGCGGTGGTGGCAGCATATACAGGAACTGATCCCCTCCATTTTACTCCCCAAACTGCTAAAAGCTGGCTTCTCCTCCTTTCCCTCCCTCCAGCATTCAGCAGCTGTGGGAGAAAAATGTTCATTATGCTGTTCAAAAATAAAAAAATTGAAATTCTGAACCATATAATTTCATTATCGCCCGCAACCAGTTACCAAATCACTTAAGTGGCCTTTGCTTTTCAAAAGGTTGAGTGGGGTACTTTGGAAGGTATATCCACCAATGGGATAAATAATAAATGTCTGAAGAAATGAAATGAGGTTGTTTCAAGCATGCTAGAAAGAAGTAAAGTCTAGCTGAGATACTTTTGCAATGCCTACTGGGCCGCCTAGCAAACATTACGTAGGAGCAGAGACTTGTAGGTATAGGACTTTCCAGATATAATTTAAGAATCTAAACAAAAAAAAAAAAAAAAAAAAGCCCTGAATCCACCCTATCCCAGGGCCACTTGGATCTACTATTAAGTGGAACTGAAAGGGTATATCCCCTTGGTCTTCCTCAATGGGGTCTCTTGTAATAAATGTAAAACCTATTTAATAATGACTTCCTTTCAGAATGAGCCATTGATGAGTTTATAGATACAAATTTAAACTATTTTATAATTTCTTACTTTTCCAAAGACGTCACATAGCAACATAGATATATTATTAGGGTAAAGTGAAACCCATCAAACTGGTTTAACATCTACTTCAATGATCAGTCATGCTGCAAGTGAAATAAGTTATAGGTTACTAATTTTTTAATAGACGTAAAAACAACTTTATACATGAATACCCAATGTTTTCCTTATGGGTGAGTCAAAAATTATATGTATGTTGCAATTAATAAATGGCTGCCAAATTAGTTTCAGTAAAAACAGGAATAGTTTTATTGTGTAACTCATAAAGAAATCTTCCTTGCGTAAATAAATAAAAGGAAGTGGGAAAGTACATCATATTGCCCTCACAGGATATAAAGGTGTGCGAGAAGACAGAGGTGCACAAGTGAACTCCACAGAAGAAAGGACCATACCACAATGTCTCCTAAAGGATGTGTTGCTCTTCTCCTACTCATCGGAGTCATCACTACAGGATACGCAGCTGAGTGTGACTTTCCGAACAACACATCATCAAACCACAGCTATCAGATGACTATCTCTCCCGAGGTCCTCTACAACGATACTGTGTATACTGGTGAGTCTTTCAGAACTCATTAATTCTGCTATTCTGTATAGGCAAAAGTTCTTTATTGAGCCTGGAAAGAAAACATGTCAGTTTTTTATTGCTGGAGAGATTCACCCTTTCTTTTTGTCCTGAGGACCATTGTCTCCAAAAAGAAAGTGAGGGGACATCCAAACTTGTCACCAGAACAAGACGTGGTGTGAAGGTACATCTTCCAATGAAGCATCTGTTCCGGTGACAATTGTCTAGAAGGGCAATTCGCCTCACTTTGTAGAGATTTTCTCTTAATTTCGGTTTACAGTTCAGGATAGGCAGTGTAAGGATATCTCCCCAACACAATACAGAATGTTGACAGAGGTTTTATCCATTCCCTACAAATAATTTTTTAAAAGTTTTGGCTTTACATATACAGTACTTTAACAACCTTCAACAGTTAACATTTTAGGTGGGCCAGGTTCATTTGTTTGGTTTCAGAATGTTTGTGTTCTGGCATTTCTGAGGTTTGGCATAGCTCAATCCAGGGGCGGACTGACAACTCATGGGGCCCCCGGGCAATAGGGGATCATGGGGCCCCTGTGTCCTTGCCCAAACTCAAAAAATCCTATTAAAAAGGTACCAGGGGCATCTCATGGGGCCCCCTACTGACTCCGGGCCCTCAGGCAGTTCCCGAGTTTCCAAATGGTCAGTCCGCCCCTGATCCAAACCATATACAATATAAATGTGAAGTTAATTTTATCCATTTTATCCTTTGTTTTGTAAAAAGCAGTTAAGGGTTAAATCCATCTACTGGGTTATACCTGCTGTTTGTAAACCCAATGTGTGAAATTAACCCCCATCTCTAGTTCTATCATGAAAGGCGAGGAACCACAAAGAGCTGAACCGCCTCCTTCCCTAGTCTGAATTTATCTATTTAAAATACACCAGAGGAGCAATGACAACAAAACAATGGTATCTCTGGCTCCTCAATGGACTCTCTGTAGGAATGAATGGATTCAGTCCAGGGGCGGACTGACAAATCATGGGGCCCCCGGGCAATAGGGGATCATGGGGCCCCTGTGTCCTTGCCCAAACTCAAAAAAGCCTATGAAAAAGGTACCAGGGGCATCTCATGGGGCCCCCTACTGACCCCGGGCCCTCGGGCAGTGCCCGAGTTTCCAAATGGTCAGTCCGCCCCTGGCTCAATCACATTCACTAGCTACTCGTCATCAGTCATCATGCCAGGATAAAATACAGGAACCATCACTGCTGATACATTTTTAAATGTGGATTCTATAGAGGTGTCATCCTTAAAGGAGAAGTCAGGATATAAAATTAACAAACATTCATACTCACTTGGGTAGATGCTGCATCTGTCCTCTGCTGCTTCTAAGACCGAGAACTTAGCGACCAAAGACCGCTCTCTGTTCTGCCCCTCCATCGATATAGGAGCACCGTGCTGTGGAGTGAGTGGGAGCTGCTGGCTCAGGCTTTCAGTAATTCGGTGAGAGGCTGAGCCTGCTGCCGGTCCAGGACTCTGGGTAGGATTTCTCCAGAGCCTGGACTGGTTCACTGATGGCACCTGACAGCTGGACACAAGAGTGCTGGAATGCTTGTTCCAGGTCAGTAACTCTATCAGTAATAGGCAGATAGCAAGGGCATGTTTACTGAAAATTGTGTCCTTGTCCAAACTTCTGCCACCCACATTTTAGATTGCTTTACCAAAATGTCAACTTAACAATGTATATCAAACTTGTTAACCTCATTAATTAACAGTCTAATCCACCTCTGAACTGGGCAGGGGTGGACTGACCATTTGGAAACTCGGGCACTGCCCGAGGGCCCGGGGTCAGTAGGGGGCCCCATGAGATGCCCCTGGTGCCTTTTCATAGGCTTTTTTGAGTTTGGGCAAGGACACAGGGGCCCCATGATCCCCTATTGCCCAGGGGCCCCATGAGTTGTCAGTCCGCCCCTGGAACTGAGTGATACTGCAGACGCTTCAGACTTTGGCTGGTTTCCTATCTCTGTAGTCTGAACTTATACATCAGAGTACCTTCTTTCACATCAGGAGACTCCTGATGGAGAGTCCTCCTTTTATGTCAGGAGCCCCTATTTTACATCAGTGTCCAGTTTTCACATTAGGAGCCCCCTTCATATTAGGAACTCTCCTCATATAAGAGTCTTCACATCAGCATTCTTAGACCCCCCTCCTAAATCACTGACCTCAAAGCTCCCTTTACACCAGGAGTCTTTTACATTAGGATCCTCCTACACATCAGAGTCCCCCCTCTCATGTCAGGAACTCACTTCACATCCAAGTTTTCCCTTGCATTAATGTTCCATCACATCAGAGTTCTCACAGTCCCCTTAACATCAAAGACCACATATATCAGTGTCTTCAAAGCTCCCCTCACATCAGAGTCCTAAGAGCCCCAAAAACCTTCACCCATCTGTGACCTCATAGCTCCTTCACATTAGTGTCGTACATTTTAAATAGTACATCATTTATAGTATCGCAGAGTGTGGGAGGCAGAGCAGGTCTGGACAAATGCAAACATCCCCCCTCCTAATGCTGCCACTTACCTTGGATCGGCATCAAGCATTTTCATGGTGCAGACAAAGACAAAGACAGATCCAGTAAATAGGGGACTTTGATAAATTGGAGATTTTGTAATAAAATAAGGGTGCTTCGACCTGGTAAGCTGATGTGGGAGGTAACAGATTTTATGAGGGTGCTATAGCACACTCAAGTCCCCCTCTGTCACATCCCCTTTGTGGTGCTCCCTTCAAGTGGCACCCTAGGCACATGCCATACCCCAGGTGCACCACTGTCTGACCTATTAAAACCAAGTTAACAATGGCAGATTCCATGTTCTGTAGCGGTTGGAAAACTTTTAGATAGAAGGAACAACTAGTCTTCTGACTAACATAATAATGAAGCTTGGTATGAATTATCACTATATAAGGGTATATTTATAAAGTGGGTGTTGTGTCATTCACCGCATATTAACAATACATTCACTGAGCATTCATCGGGTAATCATTCACTGTCTGTATAAAACACTAGGGCCCCTTTCACACGGGCGTTCCGTATGTTCGTTTTATTATCTGTCCTTTTACGGATGAAAAATGGACCCCCATGTATTTCTATGAACGGATGAACATCTTTTTACATCCATTAATGTCCGCATCCGTTAACATCCATTTTTTTTGAACGGAGGAAAACCATATTTTTCCTCTGCAAAAAAACCCAGGAACGGATGGGAAACGGATGTCAACGGATGTAAACGGACCAAAAACTTATGTAAACGAATGAAAATAGATGTAAACAGATCTAAATGGATCTAAACGGATAAAAAATGGATGTAAACCAATGTAAATGGATGCAAACGGATGAAAAACGGATGAACAAAAACAGCTGAAAAAATGGATGTAAACCAATGTAAATGGTTGTAAACGGATGAACAAAAACAGTTGAAAAAACGGATGTAAACGGATGAAAAAACAGATGTAAACTCACCCGCTTTTTCTTTGAAAAAACATGACTGAACTGAAGAAAAGAAACAGAACGCCCTTGTGAAAGGACCTAAGGGGTTTATTTACTAAATCTAGTTCACTCGTGCACTTCTGTATAGAAGCGAATCAGCTTCCAGGTTTTATTGCTAAAGCTTAATTGAACAAGCTGATGTTAGAAGCTGATTGGCTGCCGTGCGCAGCTGCTCCAGATTCTGAGTGAACGAGCTTTAGACTTGGTTCACATCTATGCGTTTTCTGTTGCGTTTTGCAGAAACGCAGTACCGTCCATTGAACATGATTTCCTATGGGACAGGTTCACATCTCTGCGTATTCACCCGGTGCGCATTTTGGAAAGGGTCATGGACTTTTTTAAATGCAAACCTTTGCATTTTTGGTTATATAGACTTCAATAGAGATGCTTCAGAAAAGCATGTAGTGCATTTTTGATGCATTTTTGATGCGGTTTAATCTGCCTAGCAACAAGTTGGAAAAAAATGCAAAAAGCATTAAAAACGCAGCAAAAGCATGTCACAAAACACACCGCAAAAAGCACATCAGATAAGGATCAAACTCAAACTGCACAGATGTAAACCTAGCCTTAGTAAACAAACCCCTAACTGACCAAATCAATCCGCATTCATTGAAATACACCATCCACTGTTTTTCCGTGGTGCTTACTGGACTGGTACTTTTAACACAACTTATGCAACATACGCCACACATTTGCTGAAAAAACACTATTTAACACGCACACTATGTAACCAGTTTGTTTTAAAACAAATTAGACGCCACAGTATGATCTTTCTTTATCGAACTGGTGCCTCCCCTCTTTCTCTACCCCTCCCACCCCCCCCCCCTTATCTACACCATACTACTTTACCAATACGGTTCACAACACACTGAGTATACTTCTCATGTAAATGTAACATAAATAAACAGGTTCCCCAGCCAACTGGTGGGGATCCCTCCTCTTCTTCTCTCCTTACACTGTACCTCCCAACTGTGAACCTTCCTATGCTAATGCTCGTATATCCTTATATGTTTGTTAAAATCTTTCAATAAAAAATATTTGAATATAAAACAAATTAGATATAAAAGGTCCCAAAGAAAACTAAGCTAAACCAAATTTGATATAAATGAATTTGTTCTTTCTATGAGAAAGCCAAATATAACCGAATTGTAACCGAATTCCTTTTTCCTGCTTTGGTTCGATGTAGTGGACTACATAGATGAGTTTTCGGTTTACCTGCCAGCATGGTTATATTGCACTTTTTTCCCATTTTATTCCAAATTCCCTATCATTGCATTTATATTGTCATGTACTAACATAAAGGAAAAGAAGCGGTAAAAGAACAGCACCACTGGGTTAGTATGACATTCCTCATGCTTTAATTCTGAGTGGTCTGTGTGATTCGGGATGTGGTCAGGATGTTAAAAGCTGTCCTTCTTTCCCATCTCAGAACATTTGGAATTATGCACTGCCTTCAGAAGAGCGAGTATATTTTCTGCTAACCCATCTGGGTCACTGAATTGCTAAATGCTACCAATATGACTTTTTAATGCGTTAGCAGTGTTACAACATAAGGCATCTAAGGCTAGATTTGATATAAAAATACCCAATTGTCACGTACCTGGTAGAGGCCGCACTGAAGAGAGGGCTGTCCCTTACACCCAGGGCTGCTGTTAGAAACCATGGGACCCCATACAGCCAACTTGATAGGAACCTCCCCAAAAAAAAAGTTTACAATGTTCCAGTTTTAATGAACACAGTGGGTGATGGGCAGGGGAGGACTGACAACTCATGGGGCCCCCGGGCAATAGGGGATTATGGGTCCCCTGTGTCCTTGCCCAAACTCAAAAAAGCCTATGAAAAAGGTACCAGGGGCATCTCATGGGACCCCCTACTGACCGCGGGCCCTCAAACAGCACCCGAGTTTCCAAATGGTCAGTCCGCCCCTGGTGATGGGTATTGATCACTCGTTGTGCGCTCATTCAGGAAAGGTAGGGGTTGGTAAATGAGAAACATTTACTGGACCCTTCCCCCACTCTCCATCCTGAAGGATCCTATTGTGTGCTTGCAGCTGCTGGTGGGAAGGAGAAGAGGGAAGTCGGCCGCACTGCAAGGGTGGGGGCACAAAGGAGGGCCTGGGCAGCAGGGGAAAATTTATAATGCACAGGGAGTGTGATGGATGCACCAGGGGGGAGTAATTACTGCAACCGATCCCCTGTACAGCTCTCTCTGCAGCAGCTGAAAGCCATTGGGAGGGAGAGGAGAAGATGCTGGCTTTCAGCTGCTACAGAGAGAGCCACACAGGGGATCAGTTCCAGTAATTGCCCCCCACCTTACCGACGACCCTCCCTGCACACATTCAATTCACCCAGCTGCCTGGGCCCCCCTGCTGGCCTGGGCCCCATACAGGAGGACTGGTGATACCCCCTTATCCACAGCCCTTCTTATGCCTCCTGTCCTGTTTGTCCCCGAGATTGATGACAGGGTAGGAGAGGACATGGAGTGGCATGGGCACCTGTAGTAAGTCCTGGCCAGCATAAGAACTGACTCTTGCAATGATGACAGGGTAAGAGAGGACATGGCGTGGCATGGGCACCTGTAGTAAGTCTTGGCCAGCATAAGAACTGACTTTTGCAATGATGACAGGGTAGGAGAGGATATGGCGTGGCATGGGCAACTGTAGAAAGTCCTGGCCAGCATAAGAACTGACTTTTGCAATGATGACAGGGTAGGAGAGGACATGGCATGGCATGGGCACCTGTAGTAAGTCCTGGCCAGCATAAGAACTGACTCTTGCAATGATGACAGAGTAGGAGAGTATATGGCGTGGCATGGGCAACTGTAGAAAGTCCTGGCCAGCATAAGAACTGACTTTTGCAATGATGACAGGGTAGGAGAGGGTAGCAAGTCCTGGCCAGCATAAGAACTGAAAAGATGTTGTCAGAGGGCTTACAGAAGCAGGAGGCAGGAACATAGTCAGACAGGCAGAGGTTGGCAACAGGCAGGCAGCAGAAGGTAGAGATTTAGAAAATAAGAGGAGCCAGGTCAGTATCACAGAAGTAGCAGATGAGCTGGAGGGAAGCAAGTCAAAGGTCAGATAATGGAGGGATTGAGATCAGGTGTAGTCAGAAGGCAAACCAGATATATTACAGGAACAAGTAGGGTTTAGTCATGGGTAAAAGGAGCTGACGGCCGGCCACTGGTCGCCAAAGTCAATTCAAACATGCATGCTCATGCTTACAAGCAACTTGGTTTTCCTGACAATAGTAGTTACTAAAGAAAAATACACTATAACTGTTTTGACATGAAGGTGCGTTGATGTTAAATTCTGTAGATAAAAGTTTTACCTCCACTGGCTGATTTTGAATAACACTTTACATCTGAATTGCAGTTAATATCACTGGCAACAGCAATGAAAGTGTCAAAGTCCTATTAGAGTCTCTATCAAACAACACAGCTGCTGGAAACTGGTCACTAAGTGGATATAGTAGCTGTTCTGGAGGACCACTGCTGAATTTCACCTTTAATGCAAATAATTCACTCATTGCTAACTGGACCTCACCATCTTCATCAATTCCTGATTCTGTTGACATAATGTAAGTATTACAAACATGATGAAAGCATGACAAATAGCTATGCAAAAGACAGGATTTAGTATACTATGGACTACCTATCAGCTTAATGGGTCAATCTATGCTAATATGGCATATTTAGCTAAATTAAATTTTAAATATAAATAGGAACGTGCTGAAAATAAACAGAAAAAAAAGTCCATATAACTTTGTGTAGAAGTCCAAGCACCATATAAACCATATGGTGTTTGGACTTCTACGCAAAGTTATTTGGACTTTTTTTCTGTTTCTTTTCAGCGCATTCCTATTTATATTTACCTTTTATACCTAATTTGGGGTTTGAGGTTTGCTGCTTTTGTGATTTATTTATTTATTCCTAATTTTTTGATTTGGCGCTTTCCTAATTTCTTTACGATATATTTAGCTAAATGCTGCAGGTAGAAGTCCCACTTGCACACAAGCTACGGCTCTTATACTTTTTCTCTTTCTCAGCAATATAGGAAGTTGATGAAGGTAATACTGAGTGAAGTGATGCAATCATTTCCTTGCTGAAAGTTGCCTGTATAGACTATTTGTATTCATTGCCAGGAATCAGGCCTGTAATTGGATGGTTCTATCTCCACCGTAAAGCCTAGTACACACGTTGAGAATATCGGAAGAATGGTCATCCTTTTTTTTTTTTGTGTACACTAGTCTCATATTGAAAATGGATGATCCACTCTCCAAAGCTGTACTAAAGAAGAGATTATAGAACAATCACTCAGAATGTATTTGTTTTGTCCTATATTCTCATTGTGTGTACTAGGCGTAATCCTCCCTTTCTCCTTTTTTAATGACCATTTAGGGTCCTTTTAGCGTTTGATTAGATCAGCCTTTCTCAACCAGGGTGCCCAGGCACCCTGGTGTGCCTGCAGGCTTCTTCAGGGGAGCCTTGACAAAATACCCAAACATTGTATACAAGCCAGCAGGTGGATCAATCCTGCCTTTTAGTACACAAAGCCACAGGTTTTCATTGTGCACTTTTATGACATAATGTGCTGGCAACCCAACAACCAGTGACATCATCAGTTGATAAGGAGGACGTGGGGTGCATGCACATCATCCTTGGTTTCACCTCTCCATCAGCACTGGAGTCAAATTAGCAGATTGAGGAAGAGGAAAAGAGAGACACACTGGAATACTAGTCAGTACCAGTGTGCAAAGGTGTATTTGCTTTGGAAGAATAAATCACCTCTACCGTTGGGTGTGCTGAATGTGTGTAGAATAGTTTTTATATTTTAGAATGGGGTACCTTGAGATTGTGCAGAATTTTAATGGGTGCATTGACTTAAAAAAGTTTGAGAAACACTTGACTAGTGCACCAGAGATCGGTTCATCCAGATCCCCCCCTCTACTTCAACTTAAAGAAAAACATGACACCAATTTGGAGTAAAATGGCCTACGTGGCCTTTTATTAACAACACGTTTTAACACCAACCATTCCTTATAACAGAAAAAACATACAGATTATGTTGTTAGTCTTTTGATGGCACCACACCAAAATGCTCTGAAATGCACCTGCGGACCACGCTCACTCACCAGCGTCCAGCTCCGAATGACTGCCCCCCACCCAGGACACCCCACCCAAAGGTGCCAAAGAGACCACCCACGCTCTCTCTCTACCAACCAGCTCCCCCGCTATATTTTCAAACCCCCTGGCACTAACTTAACCCTTTCTAATCTTCCTTCCCACTCTAGGCCTAGTCATGCCTGCCCTGCGCTACTTCTTTTCTTTCTTTTACGCTACGGGCATTACTGGATTAGATCCACCTCTCAGATGTGATCGGAAGCTCAATGTCAATCTATTTGTATACATCCGATTACCTCTGAATCTGTCTAAATCAGAAAAAAAAGAAAATGTTTTAGTCCTTTTCTGTTTTTTTTTAATCTGAATGTGATGGATTTCAGGTAAAAGTCTATAAGGGAATGCATGTTTGTGTCCATCTGCTTGCCTAAAGACCTAACATGGGTCAATTTGCCTCTGCTCACAGGTTGGAGGAAAAAAAATGAATGCATATGAATGTCACAAAAGTGGCATTGTTCCTGTTTAGCTTGGATTCAGCTGGGAACAGGGGTGGACTGACCATTTGGAAACTCGGGCACTGCCCGAGGGCCCAGGGTCAGTAGGGGCCCCATGAGATGTCCCTGGTACCTTTTTCATAGGCTTTTTTGAGTTTGGGCAAAGACACAGGGGCCCCATGATCCCCTATTGCCCGGGGGCCCCATGAGTTGTCAGTCCGCCCCTGGCTGGGAATCTGTTTATGGATCCCATGCTGATTGGAATGGAAGATGGCTGTCTGCTGTCAACAAACAGAAAGGCACAAGGGAGAACTGGAGGAAGTAAAATTGTTTTGTGCAGTGATGGTCTCTTCTTATTTTGCCAATGCTTAAAAATACTGGGGTTGATTTACTAAAACTGGAGGACTCAGAATCTGGTGCAGCTGTGCATGGGAGCCAATCAGCTTCTAACTTCAGTTTGTTCAATAAGCTTTGGCAATAAAACCTGGAAGTTGATTGGTTTCTATCAGGGGCGGACTGACAACTCATGGGGCCCCTGGGCAATAGGGGATCATGGGGCCCCTGTGTCCTTGCCCAAACTCAAAAATGCCTATGAAAAAGGTACCAGGGGCATCTCATGGGGCCCCCTACTGACCCCGGGCCCTCGGGCAGTGCCCGAGTTTCCAAATGGTCAGTCTGCGCCTGGTTTCTATACAAAGCTAAACCAGACTTAGCACTTTCCAATTTTAGTAAATCAACCCAAGTGCATACTGAGAGAGAGGTGTGGAAAGTCTATGAGCTCTAAGCTGCAGATTTGAAACTAAAAGATCATACAGAATCCCAGACCCTGTGCTGTGCCTACACAACAGCATTAGCACCTTCTATAAAAGTGAAAACAAACACATAGTTTTGCATGTGCGCACTCAGGCACTATTTTGAACTTGTAAAATTTTTTAAAATGGGAATATTAGAGTGTTTGCATGAAAAAATTAGTTCTGCTTTAAGCTGAATTAAACATAAATTTTGCATGCATTCCACATATTAGCAGGATTTTTCTCACTTGATTTTGTTTTACTTCTAGAGTCTCGATCAGTAATGAAATTGTGACCATTAAACTCTCAAAAACACTGCATGCTGGTAAGTGTATCTAGATATGGAACTCCAGCTAAACCGGTGGTGGATAGAGAAAGGGAAAGGGTTTTATTGTTGCCCTCATACCCTCACCTTATGTATATCATAGAGAAGAAAGGAAGAGAAAAATTCCATATATTAAAGCGGTAATAAACTCTGCTTGCAGGGGGTTTCATTTTTTTTGAAATACCAAAGACATAATGTGCTAGTATGCATCCCATACCTTAAAACAAAGCTTTCCAGTGTTGCATTACCACCAATGGCAGGGCTTCCATCTTCACCTGGTCTTCCTTCCAGGTTCGGGGGCTCTGGTAGTTTGAAAGGCTGAGCTGCGATGATATCACTCTCGAGCATAAGAATGCCATCCTTTCACAATGAAATCACCGGCTGAAGACACAGTAAACAGCTCCTAAACAGTGCTGAATAGCAATAAAATGCCCCGGTCATGAAAGGGGTAAAACCTTCTGGAGGTCAAGTGGTTAAACAAATAGTTGCTAAAGGGATATAATCTGTGGCACCATGTTTAGTTTCTTTTCTGAAAACTACCTTCAGGAAGTTCATTTTTTTTCTACCCTGTGCTTCCGCGGGCTTTCTCCCGCAACCAAAAAATATTTGTAGATTAGCTGGTGTTCAACCAAATCATTCAAAGTATCTATGCATGTAATTACATCATTATGGCAGAGACAACAGACCAGGGGTGCTCAACCTGTGCCCCTCGAGCCACATGTGGCCCTCGGAACCCTCTGATGTGGCTCTCGACCTCAAATCAGGGAAGCACATGCCTGGGGCCGGCAACCCATTGATTGCGATATGGGCTTGCCGATCTGACAATCCAGAGCATCAGAATGCATTAAGCCAGCAGCTAAGCTGATGCTTCCTCTGCAATGATGCCAAGTGCACTTCACCTGGGACTTTTCCAGCAGACTGGAGAGTGATGCCAGCAAAAGTTGGAAGAGGAGATAAAAGGTCACAACACATACACTGTACTTTTCCAATGGGCATATTAGCCCCTCTAAACGGGTTAACAACTGTTATTATTATTATTTATTATTATTATTATTTATTATTTATAAAGCGCCGATAGTTCGCTCAGCGCTGTACATTACAGAGGGGGACAGAACATGTGACAGAACAATACCAATACAATGCAAAACATGAGGGGATTGAGGGCCCTGCTCTTTCGAGCTTACAATCTAGGAGGGAGGGGATGGTGGCACAGGAGGAGATAACTGTGGGGGATGGAATGGTAGGAAGAGTGGAGGAGGTTGGCAAGTTAGCAGGGGGCGGGGTAGGCTTCCCTGAAAAGGTGGGTTTTCAGGGTGCGCCTAAAGGAGAGGAGAATAGGTGATAATCTGATGGGTTGGGGCAGGGAGTTCCAGAGGATGGGTGACACCCTGGAGAAGTCCTGGAGGCGGGCATGGGAGGAGGAGACCAGGGAACTAGAGAGAAGGAGGTCTTGTGAGGAGCGGAGTGTGCGTGTTGGGCGGTACTTGGATATTAGGTCAGGGATGTAGTTTGGGGCAGTATGGTGGACAGCTTTGTACGTCAGTGTTAGGATTTTGAATTTGCGCAATCGGAAGCCAGTGGAGGGATTGGCAGAGGGGGGTGGTGGAAATGGAGCGGTTGGAAAGGTGAATGAGTCTGGCAGCCATATTCAGGATCGACTGAAGTGGGGATAGCCAGCGGCGAGGCACGCCAGTAAGGAGGGAGTTGCAGTAATCGAGTCGTGATATGATGAGGGAGTGGATGAGCTGTTTAGTGGTTTCTGGGGTTAGGAACGTGCGGATTTTGGTGATGTTGCGGAGGTGGAGTCTGCACGAGTTTGTTAAAGATTGGACTTGGGGCTGGAAGGATAGGTTGGAGTCCAGAATGACACCAAGTACTCTGGACTGCGGGGCGGGTTTGATGGTAGCGTTGTTGGATGATAGAGAAGTCAATCTTAGGCTGCTTTCACGCTGATTCGCTGGTGCACCGCCGGTTTTCTGCAGGTTAGTTGCACTGAGCCATAGATTTCTATTATATCCTGTGGGTTTGGTGCGCTTTCTGAAAATGTTCATTATGCTATTCAAAATATTCAAAATAAAAAATTTGAAATTCTAAACGACTTGATTTCATTGTGGCCTGTGACCAGTTACCAAATCACTTGCTTCTGCATTAGACTGTAAGATCCCTTGGTGGGGGTCACTGATATGAATGGCTATATGCACTCTGCCACTTAATATGTGGATACAACTTTTTTTTTTTTTAAATATGCACAGGCATTCTCTACATATATCCAGGTGCTTATCGGCATAGCGTATGTATTCAGGGGTTACATAATTAGGCTGATTAGGTTCTTGAGTTTCAGGTTCCTGACTTTGAACTTCCCAGCAGGGCTTTCAACAAGCAGACATGTGATAGAGAGTTCCTAAACTACTATTTAGACAGCCTTAAGGGCATTCCTGTTCAGTCATGGTAGGATACACAATACCAACCCGAATGGGTGTAACTTACTAATCTTGTTTTTCTGTAGTGATATTGTCTTCAAACAAACTGTAATGAGATGAACTCAGAGCCTTCCATTGCTGACCTGATATTAAAAGCAAAAACACTTTAATCTTGGTGAGGTCTAACTTTGAGACCTTCACATATGAGCTCATGGGCAGCACAGTGGCTAAATGGTTAGCACTTCTGTCTGGCAGTACTAGGGTCATTGGTTCAAATCTCAACCATGGCACCACCTGCCTGGAGTCTGCATGTTCTTCCTGTGCATGCGTGGGTTTCCTCCAGGTACTCTGGTTTCCTCCCACACTCCAAAGAAATGCTGGTAGGTTAATTGGCTCCTGTCTAAATTGTCCCTAGTATGTGTATGTATAAATGTGAGTTAGGGACCTTACATTGTACACCCCTTGAGGGTTAGGGACTGATGTGAATGTACAATATATATGTAAAACGCTGCATAAATTGATGGCACTATAAAAGTATAATAAATAAGAGATAAAAAGAGCCAATGTGATCCAGTTCAAGAGCTTAGATCTGTTTTACTTTTTTTTCTATTCAGCATTAAGCAACACCACTCTTTTGGTGAAAAAAGATGCCCAAGTTTCACTTACCATCTAGAAGCTGCTGGGCAAATTTAGCAACTCCAGGTGTATAAATGAAATAATGTAGCAAATACCTGTACATCGCTGGCCTCTTCTGGGCACAGGGCACGCAAGGGCCCCCATCTGCCGACTCATTCTGTGATTGTACACAGCGAGATTTTGTCAGCAGGTCTCAGCCAATGATTCATGGCTGGGACCTGCTGATCGGCTGTGTCTAATCACAGCCATGTGCCCTGTGTTGACAATCAACACAGGGCTCTATACAGAGGGAACAATCTCTTTATTTCTTCTCCCTGCAAAGAAGGGAGAAGGAAAAAACAGATTTTTACTAAAAAGCAGCACATAGTACATACGTTAACACTTGCCAAGCACACACAACCTCTTTATTACCCCAAGATGTTAACCCCTTCCTAGTTAGTGCTATTACTACAGTGACAATGTATAGTATTATAATTGATCACTGTATTAGTCTCACTGGTGATGTCAATGTTACATAGTTAGTCTGGCTGAAAAAAGACAAAAGTCCATCCAGTTCAATCATTGAAAAAAAAAAGTAATAATCCTATAACCAAAGTTGATCCAGAGGAAGGTAAAAAAACCCAGCAAAGCACGATCCAATTTGCTCCTGCAGGGAAAAAAGTCCTTCCTGATCCCCTGAAAGGCAATCGGATATTCCCTGGATTAACTTTACCTATAAATGTTAGTATCCAGTTATATTCTGTGTATCCAAGAAAGAATCCAGGACTTTTTTAAAGCAATCCACTGAGCTGGCCAGAACCAACTCTTGAGGGAGTCTATTCCACATTCTCACAGCTCTTACTGTGAAGAAAACTTTCCGTGTTTCGAGATTAAATTTATTTTCCTCCAGACGTAAAAAGTGCCCCCTTGTCCTCTGTGATGACCTCAGGGTGAATAGCTCTACACCGAGTTCACTATATGGACCACTGATGTATTTATACATGGAGATCATATCCCCCCTTATGTATTATACATGGAGATCATATCCCCCCTTATGTATTATACATGGAGATCATATCCCCCCTTATGTATTATACATGGTGATCATATCCCCCCTTATGTATTATACATGGAGATCATATCCCCCCTTATGTATTATACATGGAGATCATACCCCCCTTATGTATTATACATGGAGATCATATTCCCCCTTATGTATTATACATGGAGATCATATCCCCCCTTATGTATTATACATGGAGATCATATCCCTCCTTATGTATTATACATGGTGATCATATCCCCCTTATGTATTATACATGGTGATCATATCCCCCCTTATGTATTATACATGGTGATCATATCCCCCCTTATGTATTATACATGGAGATCATATCCCCCCTTATGTATTATACATGGAGATCATATCCCCCCTTATGTATTATACATGGTGATCATATCCCCCCTTATGTATTATACATGGAGATCATATCCCCCCTTATGTATTATACATGGAGATCATATCCCCCCTTATGTATTATACATGGAGATCATATCCCCCTTATGTATTATACATGGAGATCATATCCCCCCTTATGTATTATACATGGAGATCATATCCCCCTTATGTATTATACATGGTGATCATATCCCCCCTTATGTATTATACATGGATATGATATCCCCCTTATGTATTATACATGGTAATCATATCCCCCTTATGTATTATACATGGGGATCATATCCCTCCTTATGTATTATACATGGAGATCATATCCCCCTTATGTATTATACATGGAGATCATATCCCCCTTATGTATTATACATGTTGATCATATCCCCCCTTATGTATTATACATGGAGATCATATCCCCCTTATGTATTATACATGGAGATCATATCCCCCCCTTATGTATTATACATGGATATCATATCTCCCTTATGTATTATACATGGAGATCATATCCCCCCTTATGTATTATACATGGAGATCATATCCCCCCTTATGTATTATACATGGAGACCATATCCCCCCTTATGTATTATACATGGAGATCATACCCCCCTCCCTTATGTATTATACATGGAGATCATACCCCCCCTTATGTATTATACATGGAGATCATATCCCCCCTTATGTATTATACATGGAGATCATACCCCCCTTATGTATTATACATGGAGATCATATCCCCCTTATGTATTATACATGGAGATCATATCCCCCCTTATGTATTTATACGTGTTGTTCATATCCCCCCTTATGTATTATACATGGAGATCATATCCCCCTTATGTATTATACATGGAGATCATATCCCCCCTTATGTATTATACATGGAGATCATACCCCCCCTTATGTATTATACATGGAGATCATATCCCCCCTTGTGTATTATACATGGTGATCATATCCCCCCTTATGTATTTATACGTGTTGTTCATATCCCCCCTTATGTATTATACATGGAGATCATATCCCCCCTTATGTATTATACATGGAGATCATACCCCCCCTTATGTATTATACATGGAGATCATATCCCCCCTTGTGTATTATACATGGTGATCATATCCCCCCTTATGTATTATACATGGAGATCATATCCCCCCCTTATGTGTTATACATGGAGATCATATCCCCTTATGTTTTATACATGGAGATCATATCCCCTTTATGTATTATACATGGTGATCATATCCCCCCTTAAGTATTATACATGGAGATCATATCCCTCCCTTATGTGTTATACATGGAGATCTTATCCCCCCTTATGTATTATACATGGAGATCATATCCCCCTTATGTATTATACATGGTGATCATATCCCCCCTTATGTATTATACATGGAGATCATATCCCCCCTTATGTATTATACATGGAGATCATATCCCCCCTTATGTATTATACATGGAGATCATATCCCCCTTATGTAATATACATGGTGATCATATCCCCCTTATGTATTATACATGGAGATCATATCCCCCCTTATGTATTATACATGGAGATCATATCCCCCCTTATGTATTATACATGGAGATCATACCCCCCCTTATGTATTATACATGGAGATCATATCCCCCCTTATGTATTTATACGTGTTGTTCATATCCCCCCTTATGTATTATACATGGAGATCATATCCCCCCTTATGTATTATACATGGAGATCATATCCCCTCTTATGTATTATACATGGAGATCATAAACCCCCTTATGTATTATACATGGAGATCATATCCCCCCTTATGTATTTGTACGTGTTGTTCATATCCCCCCTTATGTATTATACATGGAGATCATATGCCCCCTTATGTATTATACATGGAGATCATACCCCCCTTATGTATTATACATGGAGATCATATCCCCCCTTGTGTATTATACATGGTGATCATATCCCCCCTTATGTATTATACATAGAGATCATATCCCCCCTTATGTATTATACATGGAGATCATATCCCCCCTTATGTGTTATACATGGAGATCATATCCCCCTTATGTATTATACATGGTGATCATATCCCCCCTTATATATTATACATGGAGATCATATCCCCCCTTATGTGTTATACATGGAGATCATATCCCCCTTATGTATTATACATGGAGATCATATCCCCCTTATGTATTATACATGGAGATCATATCCCCCCTTATGTATTATACATGGAGATCATATCCCCCTTATGTATTATACATGGAGATCATATCCCCCCTTATGTATTATACATGGAGATCATATCCCCCTTATGTATTATACATGGAGATCATATCCCCCCTTATGTATTATACATGGAGATCATATCCCCCCTTTAGTATTATACATGGAGATCATATCCCCCTTATGTATTATACATGGAGATCATATCCCCCTTATGTATTATACATGGAGATCATATCCCCCCTTATGTATTATACATGGAGATCATATCCCCCTTATGTATTATACATGGAGATCATATCCCCCTTATGTATTATACATGGAGATCATATCCCCCCTTATGTATTATACATGAAGATCATATCCCCCCTTATGTATTATACATGGAGATCATATCCCCCTTATGTATTATACATGGAGATCATATCCCCCCTTATGTATTATACATGGAGATCATATCCCCCTTATGTATTATACATGGAGATGATATTCCCCTTATGTATTATACATGGAGATCATATCCCCCCTTATGTATTATACATGGAGATCATATCCCCCCTTATGTATTATACATGGAGATCATATCCCTCCTTATGTATTATATATGGAGATCATATCCCCCCTTATGTATTATACATGGTGATCATATCCCCCTTATGTATTATACATAGTGATCATATCCCCCTTATGTATTATACATGGAGATCATATCCCCCTTATGTATTATACATGTTGATCATATCTCCCTTATGTATTATACATGTTGATCATATCCCCCCTTAATTTCCTCTTCTCAAGAGAGAATACATTTAGTTCCTCTAATCTCTCCTCATAGCTGATCTCCTCCATGCCTCTTATCAGTTTGGTTGCCCTTTTCTGTACTTTCTCCAGTTTTCCAATGTTCTTTTTGTGAATTGGAGCCCAAAACTGAACTGCATATCCCAGATGAGGTATAAATAATGATTTGTACAGGGGTAAATGTGAGTTAGTTAGTTCCCACCCAGTGTCAGTTAGTGTCAGATTGCCTGCCGCATCACAGTTCCACTATAAGTCTCCGATCACCGCCATTGCTAGTATGAAAAAAAGTAAATACAAATTCCTGTATATATACACCATAGTTTGTAGACTCTATAACTGTCATGCAATCAATATACACTTATTGGGATTTCTGTTTACCAAAGACATGTAGCAGAATACATTTTGGCCTAAATGAAGAAATTAGATTTTTAAAAAAGGTTTTATCGCAGAAAGTAACAATTATTTTTTTTTCAACATGTTCAGTCTATTTTCCTTTATTAAATAAAATCATAAAATACCCAGTGGTGATCAAATATCACAAAAAGAAAGCTCTATTTGGTGAAAAAAAATTGATATAAATTTTATTTGAATACAGTGTTACCAGTTAAAATAGCACAGCGCTGAATAGCAAACAATGACCTAATCATGAAGGGGGTGAAGCTTTCCGATGCTGGAGTGGTAAATAAAATATTGTTAAATAGGCAGTGAACCAAACACAGAATTTGATATACTCTTTGATTTGCATATACAGACTAAGCATACATAGGCTACAGATTTATAGTAATATTTGGTGTGGGATAATTTCTGACATCCTGAGAAACTAAAACAGACAATATTAAGGAACTGAGTTATATGCAAAATTTTCAAAGTATGTGTTAGATTTGCTTCACCCTTATACAGTATATTTTTTGGAATTTACATTGCCGCTGCAAATATGAATGGTATTTTAGGAATCGCTGTGTCATTGTTTATACAGTATAGAGCTAAAAATCTTTGTGATCCAAAACAGCCATGTTTACTACGACAGATCTGCCAAATAATATATCTAAAAGTTCATCACATTTGTTTTTTTTGTCATCAGGAGAAATGTATAAAACGTAATAACTCGGTACTTTTATCTTTCAGGTGCAGCAAATGCAGCTTCTTTTATTCAGCCATATTCAATGTTCTTAGTGCTAATTGAGGCCTTCAGCCTACTTCTGATCACCAGCAAGCTGTTATGAACACAACATCCAGCATCTGGATCAACATAATGAACTCTTTAATATAAATGTGAAGTTAATTTTATCCATTTTATCCTTGTTTTGTAAAAAGCAGTTAAGGGTTAAATCCATCTACTGGGTTATACCTGCTGTTTGTAAACCCAATGTGTGAAATTAACCCCCATCTCTAGTTCTATCATGAAAGGCGAGGAACCTCAAGAGCTGAACCGCCTCCTTCCCTAGTCTGAATATATCTATTTAAAATACACCAGGAGGAGCAATGACAACAAAACAATGGTATCTCTGGCTCCTCAATGGACTCTCTGTAGGAATGAATGGATTCAGTCCAGGGGCGGACTGACAAATCATGGGGCCCCCGGGCAATAGGGGATCATGGGGCCCCTGTGTCCTTGCCCAAACTCAAAAAAGCCTATGAAAAAGGTACCAGGGGCATCTCATGGGGCCCCTTACTGACCCCAGGCCTTTGGGCAGTGCCTGAGTTTCCAAATGGTCAGTCCGCCCCTGGTTCAGTCCCACCTATAAAATGTCATAACATACCTATTTATTAGTGACAACTTCTTGACATGTTTAACACATATAAAGTCACAGCTGATCTCCTCCCCATGCTAAATTTTATTTGCATTTTATTAGAAAGTCACTGCTAATTGTATATATATTAATTGTTGTTTTAATATTTTATTTTACTTTTTAAGTTAATAAAGACTATCAAAAACATATTGTACTTTGTAATGATTACTCTTACGATCACCTGAGAGTGATCAGACCTGGACCCAGATCATTTGCAGGTGATTCCTGCATAGTGGTTACATGTGAGCGGCCGCAAGGGAGCTTGCTTTCAGTGAGGCTGCCTCCTATGACTAATCGCCATGACGCTTGCTGGGGTTCTTGTGTAAGCCGTGTACCGGGGTGGGCTCCCCAGGATACAGTGAAGTCACGAACGAGGAAAGCAACCCCAACACCAGCTTTTGCCACAACAGAATTTTACTTAGATGTGGCAAATAAACACAGCCACAAATGCTGGAAACATACAATAAATTTACATACACCCAGCCCAAAGGCTGAGACCCTTGTGCTGCACAGCACGGCACCTTCTGATGGATGAAGGTAGAAAGTGAAGTAATTTACCTACTGGCGGGCACAACTAAGCTGCCACACCTTACCTGTTATTACCCTAAAAGAGCAGGAATCAGTGTATGGGTGTATGGTATGGGCTAGCCTGCGGTGCAGCACAACAGCTTACAATCTTACACAAATCTACAGTATTCCCTCTCCCATAACTGGTCCTGTAGCACGTGCCTGAGTATTCCTGCTGAGCAAAAAGGCCAGTCTGGCTTGAGTTGGTAGGATTTTATCAGCTCTCCAATGTGAAATGTCACTTTAAGTTGTGGAGTCCTTCCAATAATCAGTAACAACACTTGTGGCCTGACACAAACAGAGACCCTAACTAACTAACTATAGGCCTGGATTTAGTCTCAAGGCGCCAACACTGAAGTGAGTTGCGTGCACGATCTTACCAAACCGGGTCTGCTTTGCATCCGCTGGTGACTCTGAACAGAACAAATGTCACTCCAACAGGCCTGTGATATTGTAGTGTATGCTGCGTTGTTTCTTGGCTCTCATCAGCTTCCTGGCAGCAATCTCATCAGCTTCACCCAGCTGCAGCTCACACGGCCCCTTCTTTCAGCATTCTCCAGAACATGGGTCCTGCATTCAGCATCGTCCAAAAACATGGCTGCAGTCTCCTCTTCCTGTTCACTAAAAACCCCACTTCTTCATGAATATACAAATATCAATGCAGTCTGAGCCTGTGTTAGAAAAACAGTGACATCTCATCGCCTAAACTGCAGAATGTCAGTCAAAACATCAATTTACTCCACACCATAATTTACTGCACACAAACTGTTCAAACAATGAGAGCTGTTTCCCCATCTCACACTTGCATGTACACGTTGTCAGGCCAATACTTAGGTGTGACTGTAGCCTTAATATTGAATTATATTATAAAAAAAAAGACTTTTGCACAGTACTATATACATATACATACTGTATATCTTTTACATTTTTATTTTTTAGTGCTAGCCATAATAAATGAAGAAAATATATACAAAATTGCTTTACGTGCAATTTATTATATATCAAACTAGGTGCTGTCACGGATTCTCTCCGGGCATTAACCAGGTTCTGCTTTTAGTTTGGGCTATTTTTTTTTTTTCACAGTACAATGCAACTTGCACCCCATTACCTCTTGAAGAAGCAGCATATAGAGACCACAAAACATGTTGAGAATAATTCTGTTTTTTATTGGTAGGACCAAAATGGAAATATTATAGATCATTGTGTGTAGCTTAGTTTGTCCTGCGTTATAAAAAGAGCACTCCAGTGGGGAGCAGACAAGTTCATCTACAGTTCACCAATTTGAACTTACTGAGGCAAAAGGTAATAAAATGTATTGGAGGGCAAATGAATTACTCATCTGCATCCTTTCCCCAAGAGCTTCCAAAGAGAGGAATAAGTCATTTTCAAAAAACTGTGAAAGGTATACAATACATTTGTCTGTAGGCTTCCAGCCTACAGTTATGCCTCAGGGGAGTCTGGAGTGATACATGAGTTAGAAATGGTGAGATAATGCCCTTATTATTCAGGTCAGCGAAGGAACATTTGCTTGAGACTATTGCAATTTTTAAGGTCATCTAGTAAGACCAAGGAGGAACTTTGATTGCTGCCATGAAAAAAGTAGAGGGACTACTGTAAAGTTTGTAGAATTAAACCTATCATAGATAAATAAGTTGAGAAGCAGTGAAGTAAAATATAGAGATTAGGGCAGGCCAAGCCTTCCTCCACCTGTGTGGCCAGCAAGGAGAACTTGGCTATTCTTGGTTGGGAATTGCTCCAAATAAAGAAGACAATGGAATCGATACATTGAAATAATTGCTGAAAGACTAATGTGGGAGACGCCTTAAGGAGAAACTTGGGAAGGAATATCATTGTATTTATGCTCATGTGACTGATAAGATTTAAGGGCAAGGATTTTAGATAAATTTGTATTTAAAATTTCATATGAGTCATAATGGGAGTTATATTACAGTGAGATCATTCTGGATATAATTTCTCTGGTACTTAAATTGGTCAGTAGTTTGCAATTTAGATTGGGCTATGTAGTCATAAGGGATTATTGGGAAGCCAGTTGATTTATCCCAATCTATTTTCAGTCCTGAGACTCACCCAAAGACGACATGTAACAATACATGAAAATAATCCACCAAGGTATCTTGCATGTAGAGTGAAATTCTCTGGGGCCCTAGCAGATAACAGTGATGCAAGGAGATTGTCTAAAGGAGACAAAGGTTCCATGGCTATAGTGAATAGCAAGAGTGAGAGAAGGAAGTCCTGCCCAATGATCCTCTGGGGAGGAAAAGATACCAATATATCAGTGTTAGCCTGGACTCTCACTCTAGGCCCCATATTTACGGGAGTAAGGGCCATTTAAGGAAGAAAGGGCCAAACCTTATTTAGGTTATTGTTCCCCATAGCAATTTTCAAGAACAGGTCTGGAAGTTGGAAGAGTATCACTGTATAGTTGCTTGCAGAATTGCGCAAAGGCCTTAGGTACATCTATGGGGTCTGTATAAGGGGTCTCGTCTCAGAGATGAATATTAGGTATGAAAGTGTCCAAATTAGAAAGGTATGCCAGGGCCTTAATAATCTTCCTTCTGTGTTCAGCTAGGCAGGTGGATTGGTATTGAAGTCCCCCACTCCCCCATGCAGTAGGTTGATTATATAGAGAGAGGTGTTTTCAAAGTATGATTTTCTAGCACACTCCAATTTTATGTTCAGGGAAGACTTTACAGCATGAAAAGAGGGTCTGTATATGGCAATACTATGAATACAGGAGCCCCTAGTGAATGCATTCCTTGAGGAGTGGTAGGATTTAAAGTGCAAGTTATGATCCCCATAATCTTTCATGCCCCGTTGGACATATACGTTTACCCCCTCAATAGGTTTCCAAAGGACTTAACCAACAGTTATGAAAAAATGGTCTGTGACCTAACAGAAGAGATAATTTATGGGAAAGTGGTCAGACAGCAATGGAGGCAGATATGGGACATGCAATAACCATGGAAATAGATTGGCGGTAGCAATAGAATATTTAGGCTTTGATACGATCCTATAAAATTTGGATTGACACAAATATACCTTTGTGGTAGGACACTTCCAGTGCCATATATCGATATATATCCATAGGCTGTGCACTGGTTATCAGAATATATGGATTCTGGCTGCAAGGGTTGACTCTGTACAGATCAGGCTTCAAGACTCAAATGAAGTCTCCTAAATGGTGAGTAGTACATCGTAGGAGGTGTGATTTATTAAAACTAGTTCTTTGCAAAAACTGTAGAATCCACATCTTACACCTTTTCAGGTAGGCCAATTAACTGCAGGTTGTTTTTGCACAATCTATTTTCAAGATTATCATTTTTGTCTTCTATCCCTTTTAGTCTGGTATCTAAATTGCTGACCCTGGGGATGAATGGGTTGATGAGTCTTTCATAAGTGGTTACTCATTCTCACATTTTAAGCACATCCTGATGCAGTATAGTAAAGTTTATTTTCAACTCCTCCACCTTACCCACTAGATAAGTGTGGTTTACCTTTATGGCCTTTAATACCTGTCAGGAGAAAAGACGAGGAAGCACTGGCAAATGTGCCAATGCTCAATATTTCCATGCCAATGCTCAATATGGCTTCGCCAAATCGCACAAAAATGTGCTCATGCGTATAGGTGGGTGGCAGGTAATCGTGCATTCCTGTGCGCGAAAGTCCACCGGCACACTCAGGGCATGATAATTACTGACGCTCAGTGGCCTTTATAAAGATTTTAGCTCTGCTCAAGAATTGCTGGACTATCATCAGCCCCCTGTTCCTGTGTTCTTGTGTAAACTGCTGATTAACCGTTACCGACCCAGCTTGATCCTGATCTTGCTTTGGATCTCTTCCTGGCTCTCTACCCTGGCTTGATCCTGACCTCGCTCCTGTCTGCTGCTTTGTGTACAACCCCGGCTTGATCCTGACCTTGCTCCTGTCTGCTTCTCTATGAATTATCCCAGCTTGATCCTGACCTTGCTCCTGTCTGCTGTTCCGTATTGACCCTGGATACTGACTACTCTACTCATCCTCTGGGATCCACGTGTCCTCTGAAGAAACTCCTCCTGAATCTGGAGCACTCACGGGTTCTGTCTCAACAGGCATCACCAAGCCGTAATACCCCTGGCAACCCGTGCTTCTTTGGGCACTGCACCTTCTGTTACCACCTTCAGGTCGCACTGCACTTAACCATACGGGGAGCCCTATCTCTATAGTCTCCAGTCAGGTACCTGACAATACCTCAGACAGCGTCAGCTCTGGTCCACCCTTGAACTCAACTGAGCGTGACTACAAGGAGAAGAAAAGATGTGGCTGTACCTGCAAGGTTGGAAAGGCAGATGTCAAGGCATCCGGAGGCTCCATAAAGAATTCAGGTGTGGAGACAGGAGATTTACTAAAATTGGTGCACACAGAATCTGATGCAGCTGTGCAGAGTAACCAATCACCTTCTAACTTCAGCACATTAAGTTAAGCTTTGGCACTTTACAGATCCATTATTTGGATTAGGCACCTGTCCTCAGATCATAAAAAAAGCCCTTGGCAAAAAACGATTATTTAAACTCAGTTCAGATTGGAGCAGGAATGCAAAGGATTTTAGCAGAGCTGTAAAAGATAGTGTACTTTCACATTCTATGTTAGGACACACCCCTCCTGGCCAAAACACTTATGCACTGGGTCCCGAGTGTTCTATCTCTTGAACTGCAAAGCAAAAGGGTCTTTCTTCAGGTGACATTGTTACTGCCTTATGATGTGGCCACTTTCTTGACTGTCCATCCATGGGATACGTACAGATCCTAAAGACTCTAGATGCAGTGGAATGACATCATGATGAAGGGTGAAAACAAGACATCTTTGGGGCCCAAACTAAACTGGTAGATCAATAGACTCCACTCATGGAAGAGGGACTGTAGAAAGTCATGTGGAAAATAAAAAAAAAGTTTTAGAAAGGGTTTGAAAAAGACATTGTACAAGGGAGGAAGATTATAGTGTGTTTACTTGTGAGCCACCAGGGTATACTAACAGAGGAGCATATATATTTTTCTAGATCGCTGGTTATTTTGCACACTCTCTACAGGTATGCATTTGATATCAATTAATTCAATAATTACCGCGCTCTAATACTAATTAAAAAAGTGTTCAGTGCTTGAAAAATAATATAAATAAATCAACAATTAATGATACCTTTAAAAAATTGTAAATACTCCTATATATGTGCCAATTAATAAATCAAATAATAATTCATGATAAAAATAATATATAAAGTCCAAAAAAATCCAAAAGGTCACTGCCCCTCCCCAACGCGTTGCGCCACAGGGACTGCGTAGCTTCGTCTCGGGGATGATGTGCTGCAGGATTGAAGCACATATTAGAAGGAGAGAGTGGATCAAAGGAGGGATCATCCCTCACAGACACACAGGCTGATTATAAAGCTGCAGGATTGAAGTAAACCATATGTTGGAAGGAGAGTATGGTTTGATTTGATTTGACTTGAACACTATAGCACTTTCTTTTTGCACTTGGGACTTTTTATTTATACCTTTTGGATTTTTTTGGACTTTATATATTATTTTTATCATGAATTATTATTTGATTTATTAATTGGCACATATATAGGAGTATTTACAAGGGAGGAAGAGATTATAAGGATGGGGACAAATTCACCAAGAGATAGACTTTAAAATAATCGTTCAACCAAATCAAAGTTAAGCCCAACCATCTATATCACTTGTTGCAAAATGCAAGAGCCTCTACTGGACACTGCAATACTGGCATTTGACAGATAAATGACAGACTTAGCATTAGATATACAAAAGCTCTTTTGAATGAACCATTGGAGAAGGTGTCTCGATCCACTCAAAGCTTAGTTTTCTTTATTTTTTCTGGTGGCTAAACAAACTATCGCAAGAGCATGGAAGAAAACTTCAGCCCCCGTTTCTCAAGTATGGCAAAACATTTCTTGGATTATGTCCCATGAGAAACTTGCTAGTATTATTCAGGTCTCCAATAAACGCTTTGGAAAAATTTGTGACCCATGGGCACATTATATACATATTGACCTTTAAGCTTGTATTGTCTTGGGTGCAGGGACGGACTGACCATTTGGAAACTCGGGCACTGCCTGAGGGCCCGGGGTCAGTAGGGGGCCCCATGAGAGGCCCCTGGTTCCTTTTTCATAGGCTTTTTTAAGTTTGGGCAAGAACACAGGGGCCCTATGATTCCCTATTGCCCGGGGGCCCCATGAGTTGTCAGTCCGCCCCTGCTCGGGTGCTAAGCAAATTGGGTTTACAGTCCGTTGGATCCTTTACCCCTCTTTTACCCCTACCTGTTGTTGACTGCTGTACAACCTAGCAATGTGGATGAAGCCCCTGGCAAGGATGGGGTCTAAATTGAATCCTAGTGATCCCATATATGTGACTTTTGTATCACCATAGCCCAGTAGGAACATCCTGCTTTTGCATATCTTGGCATATTTTATTCTGATGGGACAATTTTGTATTATAATCTGTCTAGATTTGTACCACAATGTCCTTTGTTCTGGATGGCTTTATATACAATTCCAATAAAAATATTGAAAGTTAAAAAAATGATTTGGGTAGGCAATTTAGTTGTTGATTGATGTACAAACTAGCAATGTGGATGAAGCCCCCTGGCAAGAGTGGGGTCTAATTCAAATCCTAGTGATCCCATATATGTGACTTTTGTAACACCATAGCCCACTTGGAATGTCTAGCTTTTGAGCTATTTTGGCATATCTTTATATTGTTCTGATGTGACAATGTTGCGTTACAATCTGGCTAGATTTGTACCACAATCTCCTTTGTTCTGGATGGCTTTATATACTGTACAATTCCAATAAAAGTATTGAAAGTAAAAAAAAATTATTTGGGTGGGCAAATTTGTTGTAGAATGGTTGTCAATAGAGATGAGCGAATTATTCAAAAATTCGATTCAGCTGATTCGCCGAATTTGCGGGAGAAATTCGATTTGATGTGAATTTATTCGCTGCGAATTTAACTAATTAAAAGGGTTTCTAGGCTTCAGAGAGCCTTTATATTAGTGCAGAACACTGTACCTTTAATTTAAGTGCCCTTGGAGTCTGCTGGGGAAGAGAAATAATACTGTCAGTATGACATGCAGATGAGTGCCATCAATCTTAGAATCACCGCACACTTCACTCATTTGGGCAGTCACGGGGCACGACGAAGAAGAAGAAGAAGAAGAATGAAAAGAAGAAGAATGAAAAGAAGAAGAATGAAAAGAAGAATGAAAAGAAGAAGAAGAAGAATGAAAAGAAGAAGAAGAAGAATGAAAAGAAGAAGAATGAAAAGAAGAATGAAAAGAAGAATGAGAAGAATGAAAAGAAGAAGAAGAATGAAAAGAAGAATGAAAAGAAGAAGAAGAATGAAAAGAAGAAGAAGAAGAATGAAAAGAAGAATGAAAAGAAGAATGAGAAGAATGAAAAGAAGAAGAAGAATGAAAAGAAGAATGAGAAGAAGAATGAAAAGAAGAATGAAAAGAAGAATGAGAAGAATGAAAAGAAGAAGAAGAAGAATGAAAAGAAGAAGAAGAATGAAAAGAAGAATGAAAAGAAGAAGAAGAATGAAAAGAAGAAGAAGAAGAATGAAAAGAAGAATGAAAAGAAGGAGAAGAATGAAAAGAAGAATGAAAAGAAGAAGAAGAATGAAAAGAAGAAGAAGAAGAATGAAAAGAAGAAGAAGAAGAATGAAAAGAAGAATGAGAAGAACGAAAAGAAGAAGAAGAAGAAGAAGAATGAAAAGAAGAATGAAAAGAAGAAGAAGAAGAATGAAAAGAAGAATGAAAAGAAGAAGAAGAATGAAAAGAATAAGAAGAAGAATGAAAAGAAGAATGAAAAGAAGAATGAGAAGAATGAAAAGAAGAATGAAAAGAAGAAGAAGAAGAATGAAAAGAAGAATGAGAAGAAGAATGAAAAGAAGAATGAAAAGAAGAATGAAAAGAAGAATGAAAAGAAGAAGTATTCCAGTACAGCAAAAAGTGTATCTGCAGAGAGCTCCGCTATTTCTGACAGTTCTCCGACAGTTCCTTCACATTTACAGCGGTTGAAACATTGTATCTGTTTCCGAATAAAAACATCTGTATCCTAAATGGAAACAAATAGATACAATGTTTCAACCGCTGTACATGTGAAGGAACTGTCAGAAATAGCGGAGCTCTCTGCAGGGACACTTTTTGCCGGCTGATCGGGAAAAATCCGATTCGCGCACCCGAAGTTGGCTAATATTCGGATTCGGCACGAATCGAATTTTTCCTGAAATTCGAAACGAATTCCACTTCGTCTGGTTCGATTCGCTCATCTCTAGTTGTCAACATAGGCATACTAATGCTGTCAAGTTTGTTCTGTCATCCTCACATCAATAAACTCCAGTTTCTGGAAAGGTTTATTTTTTTTACTATTATTATTATTATAAAGTGGCTATATGTTGTGACATATCAAGAATGATTTATGCAGACTTGTAAAGCTGGTAATATATATAGTATTACAATTATTTGATATGATTGATTGTAAAATGTAATACAGCATAAATTATCCAAATATTATACATTGATACATTCATTACAAGAAGTAATTTCCCATCACTCTTCTCACACGGAAGAAAGGTTGCTGTACAAACATCCAGTGCACATACTGATAATTCTAAAATCAAACAAAAAACCCACAACGATCTTTCTCTCTCTCTCTTTCTCTGAATGACTGCTGTTGGCTGGGAACCACCATGGCCGGTATTGTCAATGGCCATCTTTGAAATGAAATAATACCATTTGAATGTCTTACTGCAGCTGAGCATCTCATCACCGTACTGTGCTTGAAGTCGTCTGTAGATATCCGCTGGTTTTACGCCTTCATTCACAAACTTCACCGCCACACACTACTCATACATGTACTAGCAGTGTTGTTTGCCATCTTGCTTAACGGTCTCTGGACTGGCCCACAACATGTGCAGTAGTCAGTAATAGGGCACACTAGCCACTTACTACTGCATGTAGTACCGCCACGCTAGCATCCCTTTTTACTGAATGAGGAAAGAACAAAGAGAGGGTGCACAGGCCTAGTGCATTACCATAAAAAATGTTTAATAAGAAATAAAATAGGTGTTGTACTCACAAACGACCATAAAGTCAAGGCACATCATAAAAGAACAGCTGGGTCAACACCGCGCTGAGTAACAGTCCACAATAGGGAGTGTAGACATCCAATAGGCTGACGCCTTTCGAGGACTTGCCTCTTCCTCAGAGCCACAGAATGTATCAATGTATAATATTTGAATAATTTATGCTGTATTACATTTTACTATCAATGTCTACATTCCCCATTACGGACTGTTACTCAGTGCGGTGTTGACCCAGCTGTTCTTTTATGATGTGCCTTGACTTTATTGTCGTTTGTGAGTACAACACCTATTTTATTTCTTATTAAACATTTTTTATGGTAATGTACTAGGCCTGTGCGCCCTCTCTTTGTTCTTTCCTCATTCAGTATATTTGGATTCCCCTGGTCTGTTGAGGGCAGCAAGGTGTGCATGTTCCAGGACATTCTTAATGTGGTTGCAGCCTGCATCGAGTCCATCCCCAAGCACAGGAGCATTTGTGTTTGCTGGTTCATTGATCCCTTTTTACACCTGTAAAATTAAAAGTCCCAAATTGACTTGAACGCCCTTCATATAATACATATCTAATAATATTATACATAACTACTAAAATCTAGAAGTAGGAATAGTGTCCCATTGCATAGATTTCACTTCCTGTCCCGTAGCCAAACAGGAAGTCAGAGGAAATCGCTACAAATTTAGGCAATTCTTTGGGAGCCCCCAGGCCTCCAGAACTAGTGTCTCCCATTGAAGATTTCCCTCCTATTACTTTTCTGGGGACAACTCATAATTTGGGATTTTCTTTTACTTTCACTTTCAATAATAATGGTAAACAGGACAAGTAGAGAGGGTGAATCTCCCTAATGGGGGCACAGACAGCAAAAAAAATGACAAGTGTTCTAATCTCTCTCCACTCTTTTCAAAACTAAAAACAGTTTTGCCTTTATTTATACGTTAAATAATATTTAATTATATCAATAAAATATTTAAATAAAAGTATGATTTGAACGTGATGATTGAAAAATGTAATTACTGTTTTCTAAATGCTTGAGTCATATTTATAAAGCAATGAGTCTGACTATTACAAAACATTCACTGCAGGAGATTCTCCCAGTTTAAAACAACATTGACTGATTCACCACCAGTGTATGTTTAATGAAAGTCACATTGACAACTTTATAAAAACTGCCCTTGTTGGTTTTGTAAATGAAACATGAGTCCACACATGAAAGAATAACTTTCTGTTAAGTCAAGTATCATTCTTCAGTCACAATTACTGTGCTGGTATCACTAACTACACATATGTTTAATATGTATATTTATAACTTGTCTGCCTGCTGTAGGAGTACCATTTCTGATTTGGTGTGTTATTCCCATATAGTAACTGAAATACTAGCAAATGTATGCCCAGTAATAAACAGGTTAATTTAGAATGAATAGTTTTTAGGTTGTGTGCAAAGTATAGTACACCGGTAATCAATGCTGGCCAATTAGCAAGTGATTAGCACTTTATCCTGACAGTACTAGGTTTGCAAGTTTGAATCCCAACCATGGCATTACCTGCCTGGAGTTTGCATGTTCTCCCTGTGCCTGGGTGGGTTTACTCTGGGTACTCTGGTTTCCTCCCACACTCCAAAGACATGGTTGGCAGGAAATTGGCTCCTGTCCAAACTGGCCCTAGTATACTGTATGTATGTATGAATGTGAGTTACGGACCCTAGATTATTTGCTCCTTGAAGGCAGGGACTGATGTGAATGTACAATATATATGTAAATTTTCATTGCTCTATAAGCACCTGTAATAAGAAATAAATATTCAGACAATAGTTAAGCAGGACATATACCACAGTATTTGACCAAGAAAACCATATTACAACGGCTAATTAAGTGGGGAAACAGAGGGTGAGGTGCTTGAAACACTACGGGTTGTAGGAGGCAGGAAAGAAGCTGATCTTGAGGCATTGGGAGAAGAGGCAGACCAAGAGCTGACCATATATTGTGGAGGAAAAAGGAAGAGGCATATGATTCTGGATAGGATGAGAACAGAAAGTAGGCTTTGGAGGAGTAAAGTGGAACATAATCATGACAGAGTGTGGAGAGGAGTTGCACCATGGAGGAAAGACAGAGCAGAAGCTGTCAGGAGTGGAAGGAGAAAGGAGGCAGTGGTATCCAGGGTTAGGGAAGGAGGGAAAGAGAGAAAGATGTAGGCATGTGCAGTCTGTTTTCTCCATTCTAGGTGGTGCTTTAATGAGTGCTGCCACAGCCTGGAGAGGAAGTCAAAGGAAACCTGGTTTCTCTGTGGTTTCTTGGGTCATGGAGAAGCATGTTGGTCGGCTGTGTTGAAACCATGTGACCCTTGGTGGCTATATTAAATCAGTAGGGTCTTTATAAGTCGTTGCCTTGTGTTTTGGAGCTCTTTGCGAAGTGAATAGAGTAGGGAGATACAGTTGCAAGAAAAAGTAAGTGAACCCCTCCGGGTTGAGGTCAGGAATCTGACTGGGCCACTCCAGAAGGCGTATTCTGTGCTGTTGCAGCCATTGTTTTGTTGAATTACTTGTATGCTTTGGGTCATTGTCCTGTTGCATCACCCATTCTCTGCGGAGCTTCAGTTGGCGGACAGATGGTCGTATGTTTTCCTGCAAAATGTCTTGATAAACTCTGGAATTAATTTTCCCATCAATGACAACAATCCGCCCAGGCCCTGAGGCAGCAAAGCAGCCCCAATCCATGATGCTCCCTCCGCCATGTTTTACAGTGGGGATGAGGTTTTGATGTTGGGGTGCTGTGCCTTTTTTTCTCCACACATAGTGTTGTGTGTTCTTCCCAAACAGCTCAATCTTGGTTTCATCTGTCCACAGTATATTTTGCCAGTAGTGCTGTGGAACAGTCAGGTGCTCTTTTGCAAACTTTAAACGTGCTGCAATATTCTTTTTGGACAGCAATGGCTTCCTCCGTGGTGTCCTCCCATGTACTCCATTCTTGTTTAATGTTTTCCTTATTGTAGATGTGTCAACAAAAATGTTAGCATGTGCCAGAGATTTCTGTAGGTCTTTAGCTGACACTCTGGGATTCTTCTTTACCTCATGCAGCATTCTGCACTGTGCTCTTGCAGTCATTTTTACAGGACAACCACGCCTAGGGAGAGTAGCAACAGTGCTAAACTTTCTCCATTTGTAGACAGTCTGTCTTACCGTGGACACATGAACATCAAGGCTTTTGGAGATACTTTCGTAACCCTTTCCAGCTTCATGCAAGTCAACAATTCTTGATTGTAGGTCTTCTGAGAGCTGCAAGGCATGGTTCACATCAGACAGTGCTTCTTGAAACCAGTAAACCCAAAACAGGTGTGTGTTTTTTAAGGGCAGGACAGCTGTCAGCAACACATCCAATATCATCACACTGATTGGAGTCAAGGTTGGCTCACTCCTGGCTCCAATTAGCTTTGGGAGAAGTCATTAAGCTAGGGCCTCACATACTTTTTCCTCCCTGCACTGTGAATGTTTACATGTTATGTGCAATTAAACCATGGCAACATCTAATGTTTGTGTAGTATTACGTTCAGCAGACTGTGTTCTTCTATTGTTGTGACTTAGATGACGATCAGAGCACATTTTATGCCCAATTCATGCAAAACTCCACAGAATCCCAAGGGGTTCACATACTTTTTCTTGCAACTGTATACCCTGTCTGTCAGGGAAAGCAACTAACAGCAGGGAAATGTTTCTGACAAGTAGGGACAGGTCAGAGATTTGCAGTCTTCTAAGAAGCTTTCCTTCTTTGGGACCGGACTTTCTAGGCTGCGCTTTTACCTCTGAACAGACGCTGTCAGTGCATCTCTTCCCCCTGCATCTCTGCATTTGAACTGAACTGTGAGTGTTTACTCTAGTGGTGCTCTCCTGCCTAGGGTGCTTGTAGTTTGGCATTCTCTTCAATATAAGTGTTTTTACAACCGGATTCTGTGTCTTCACTGCTGCCACACCACGCTGCCCCTACCCACAAAGAGGGTGAAGATAGATGATGCTCATGGACTAGGGAAGTGGGAGGAGGAAGAGTGTGATGTGATAAGCCACAATGGATAGTAGAGGTAGAACTTGAACTTATTGAGCAACATTCTGAGTGGGCCACAGTGTGGTGGATGGAGAAGGGAAGAGAAGATAATAATGGCTCACTGAGCGGAGGTAAAGGTGTGTGTAAGCTATTCACATGCTATTTCCAAAAATTTCCAGTAAATGTGCAAATAAACTTAACCTTAAAAGGTGTGCAAATTGAGTCTGCAGACCAGAAGGATACTAAAAGGTAGGGATCTGGCTTAAAGGGTTCTAGCTATGGAGGAAAGGAGCACCCTGGACAGAATAAAGCATGTGGAGAGTGTATGACTGGAGCAATTGTAGGGGTCGATAGCAGGGGCGGACTGACAACTCATGGGGCGCCCAGGCAATAGGGAACAAGGGGCCCCTGTGTCCTTGCCCACACTCAAAAAAACCTATAAAAAAGGTACCAGGGGCATTTCATGGGGCCCCCTACTTACCCCGGGCCCTCGGGCAGTGTCCAAGTGCTCGAATGGTCAGTCCGCCCCTGGTCGATAGAAATCCTGCTTGAAAGAAAAGGGTTTAAATTGGAAACAATGGCGAGAATGGCAATTTCCAAGTGAAAATTCTATTCACAATGACCTTTTATTATTACTTAGCAACCTTAGATTGTAATCTCCTTGAGGGCAGGGATTGATGTCCCTGCCCTCAAGGGCAATATACACATATGCAGGCCATAGATAGGTCGACAATCGGCCGATTTTCAGATCGTTAGTGGGCTATTTGTTTGGCCGTTTTTCGGTATTTTGGCCGTTTTTTTAATCGGGAAAGTTGGAAAAAAATTGGCCGATCGGCCGATTTTCGCGGCAATAATGAGCTAATCGGCCGATTTTTTACCTATAAAAAATCTGCGCATGAGCAGTGACCTGCAAGAGGAAGACAAAAAGAAGAAAAAGAAGAAGAGGAAGAAGAAGAGGATGATGATGAAGAAGAAGAAGAAGAGGATGATGATGATGAAGAAAAAGAAGAACAAGAGGATGATGATGAAGAAAAAGAAGAAGAGGATGATGATGAAGAAGGAGAAGAAGAAGGATGAAAAATAAAAGGAATTCCAGTCCGGCAAAAAGTGTCTCTGCAGAGAGCTCCGCTATTTCTTTGACAGTTCTTTGACAGTTCTTTGACATTTACAGCGGTTGCAACATTGTATCTATTTGTTTCCAAATAAAAACATCTGTATCCTAAATGGATACAAATAGATACATTGTTGCAACCTCTGTAAATGTCAAGGAACTGTCAAAGAAATAGCAGAGCTCTCTGCAGAGACACTTTTTGCCGGCTGTAGACGGGATGAAAATCGGCCGATTTTTTTTACCATTGGTGGTAACGTCGGCCACTTGAACGACCGATTGTTCGTTTTTTTAAAAGAAAAATCGGCCGATTTTCGACCCATCTATGGCCTGCAATACCAGCCACATTATTATGTACACCTGTTCAATTGCTTGGTAACACAAATTGCTAATCAGCCAATCACATGGCAGCAACTCAATGCATTTAGGCATCTAGACATGGTGAAGACAACTTGTTGAAGTTCAAACTGAGCATTAGAATGGGGAAGAAAGGGGATTTAAGTGACTTTGAATGTGGCATGGTTGTTGGTGCCAGATGGACTGGTCTGAGTATTTCCAAAACTCAACTATCTCTATGGTTTACAGAGAATGGTCCAAAAAAGAGAAAATATTCAGTGAGCCGCAGTTGTGTTGATGAAAATGCCTTGTTGATGTCAAAGGTCAGAGGAGAATGGGCAGACTGGTTTCTGCGACATTCAGATGGTAGGGTCAGAATGTATACTGTATATACTCGAGCATAAGCCAAGTTTTTCAGCACATTTTTTGTGCTGAAAAACGGCCCCCTCGGCATTATACTCGAGTCAACGTCTGCAGATGTCTAGCAGGGGGGGCGCGAGGCTCCGTCAAGGGGGGCACATACAGGGGTGGGCAGAGGGCTGCTGTCTCTTACCTGGCTCCCACGATGATCCATCCAGGAAGCGCTGCTCCTTCCGTCACTCCGGCCACTCCCTCACTCCTGCCGCTCGGCTCCGCCTCCTCACCGGTGATTGGCCGCCAGAACTGTAGCTCAGGAAAGGTACACAGGCGGCCAATCACGGGCGAGGAGGCGGAGCCGAGCGGACCCGCGAAAATCGAGTGAGGGAAAAGCCGGTAAGTGTGCAGTGCAGAGGTGCTGCTGCAACCATATATGCTGGCTGCAGCAGCATCATACTGCAACAGGGGTCAGCAAGTGTCATTGGTGTCAGTGGGAGGAATAGTGCCGCATCATTGGTGTCACTGATACTAATGATGGGGCATTATGCCTGCCACTGACACCAACGATGGGGCACTATTCCTCCCATTGACACCAATGATGGGGCACTATTCCTCCCACTGATACTAATGATGGGGCATTATTCCTCCCACTGACACCAACGATGGGGCACTATTCCTCCCAGTGATACCAATGATGGGGCACTATTCCTCCCACTGATACCAATGATGGGGTACTATTCCTCCCAGTGATACCAATGATGGGGCACTATTCCTCCCACTGACACCAATGATGGGGCACTATTCCTCCCACTGATACCAATGATGGGGCACTATTCCTCCCACTGACACCAATGATGGGGCACTATTCCTCCCACTGATACCCTCGGCTTATACTCGAGTCAATAGTTTTTCCCAGTTTTTTGTGGTAAAATTAGGTACCTCGGCTTATATTCGGGTCGGCTTATACTCGAGTATATACGGTAATATATTCTATGAATATAAAATATGAAAGCATGGATCCATCCTGCCTTGTATCAATGGTTCAGGCTGGTGGTGTAATGGTGTAAGGGATATTTTCTTGGTACTAGCAAGGTAAACTTAATAAAGTGGCCAGTGAGTGTATATGTGTACAGTATATATGTACAAAGCTCTGTGTAAATTGATAGTACAATATATAAGTGCCTGTAATAAATAATAAATAATATTTATTAATATTAACATTATTCGCTAGAACCACTAAGGATCAGATTCCTATTGTGGAGATAACTAATGATGAGTGAATCTATGAAGATTAATTCTAGTAGTGATTCAGCAAAATGTCAGATCTGTTTTGATGGTCAGATTATTCTCTTGGGTTCACCATTCTTAAAGGCTAAGCTGCCCATTGAGATGCATTAGAAAAGGCGACTGCACTCGGTCATGTTCCATGGGTTGCGTAAACACCCACATGCTCACTGATATGTGCTTTGAACCAGGGGCGGACTGATCATTTGGAAACTCGGGCACTGCTTGAGAGCCCGGGGTCAGTAGGGGGCCCCATGAGATGCCCCTGGTACCTTTTTCATAGGTTTTTTTTGAGTTTGGGCAAGGACACAGGGGCCCCATGACCCCCTGTTGCCCGGGGGGCCCCATGAGTTGTCAGTCCGCCCCTGCTTTGAACACACCTGAGAGGCTTGAGAAATGGGACTTCTCACCGAAATGCCTAGCCATGCCTTCTTTTTGTGTGATGTTGTCATGACCACCATTTGCTTCATTGTGGTCCTTAGCGGCTGCCTTTTGTGTCTATACAGTCAATCCAAGCTGGTTTTTCTTTGGTCCCTGTCTTCCTCTGCTGTTTCCTGTGTCATCTGACCACTCGAGATGCTCGCACTGGCATTCTACAACTGAAATGCTGTTGTCTATTGGGACCTAGAGCCTTGCCACCTGCTGGTACAATTTTATTACTGCAGCTTTCTATTTGGTTATACAGTATGTGAGTGCATTACTGTTTAATATATGGCCATTTAATAAATACACTGAGAGTGGTGTGCTCTCTTTTTTTGTGCTTTTTCCATCCAAACTCATCAGTAACCCCCCCCCCCCTCCCCCTCCTTTCCTTGTTGCAGAATTTTTTTTGAATGTACCTACAGGAAAAATTACCCCTTCTTGGTCATTCTGTAGAGTGCTTATCGAAATACGGTATCCAAGTACTTAGCTGGAGAAAAGTTCAAAACTATTCTCAGAAAATATTCTTTTTCTGAAAGAGTAGTTGATGCTTGGAATAAACTTCCAGCAGAGGTAGTGAGCCAGGCAACAGCATATAGCTTCAAACATGCGTGGGACAAGCATAGATCTATACTCACAAAGTTAACAAAAAAACCCAAAAAACAAACAAAAAAAAGGAAAAACAACCCCCCCCCCAAAAAAAACAAAAAACAGGCAGACTCGGTGGACCATTCTTTATGTTTCTACTTGTATGTGAGTGCATTGCCTATTTTATTTCTTTTTTTACAATATTTCATACATACTACATTTAGTCGTGCTTTCTGTATTAGTTTCTTATTAAATTTACATGTAGTCCTGAAGGTGATGACACCATTGCTGCCTCGCAAGTTGGAAAGTAAGGGTTGTCACCATGCTAAAGTAAACATTACTGACACAGAGTAAAAAAAAAAAAAAAGGATTAACTTTTTTCTCATACATAGCTATTAAAAAATGCTTAAAATGTGCAACACCAACTATAAAGTATTTTTTAGTTTTTGGGATGCATATATTATTTTTTTTTTAATCCAGTCAGAACACATGGACAACAATGGACAGCTCAACAAGATATGTTTTTTCCAGTGCCATGTAATTTATTAGTTAACAGTGCATGCACTTTCCTTTTATTCGTATTTTAATAATTCAAGCGTATGGGGGCTTGAACAATAAGTGGGAATACCGTATAACCTATTCTTACTGACAGATTTTGCATAGACATTAAATTATAAGATAGGGGCGTGGCCGAGCCGCGAGTGAAGATGGCCGCGTAATCACGGAGCTCCCGCCGGCCAGTTCCTACCTTGCTGCCGCTCTGCATTGACGGGTGAGACATCTCCCCTCTGCTATGGGGAAGACCGACAGGGCACCCTCTGGGGCCAGATCGCGGTCCCCGCGGGGTCAGAACACTCAGGGGAGGCATATAAAGGAGCTCTTCCGCTCCCAGCTGAAAGACGGGCCGCAGCCCTCTCCCTCTCCAGCTCCCTCCCCCTCTCCCCCTCCCTCTGCAGTCTCTGACACAGGCTCTGCAAGCACAGCCGAATATGCTGTGCTGGACACAGTGCCACAGCTGGATTCCTCACATTCCTCACGTGCTACACATTCCCTATCATTAAGGGACCTCCAGGCTGTGGCAGCTGATATAAAGACCACCTTAACCACCACATTAACCTCTGCCCTCACTGAAATAAGGGATGACATCCGCTCTATGGGCACAAGGGTGGAGCGGGTGGAGCTGGATACCAGGCAGAATCAGGCGGCAATTTCTGATTTACAACAACAATCAGCGCTGCACGTGTCGACCATTCGAGATTTTTATAGACACATTGAGGACTTAGACAATCGTGGACGCAGACGCAACATTAGGGTCCGGGGCCTTCTTGAATCAGTGGAACCTTGTGATGTCCCTAAAGCGGTAATAGCTATCTTTAATGACCTCCTAGGTCGCCCACCTTCAACCATGATTGCTATTGAACGTGTACACCGGGCAACCCGTCCTAGGGGGGGAGACACAGACCCTCCCAGGGACGTAATTTGCTGTCTTGAAAGTTACCCGCTTAAAGAGGATATCCTCAAATGCGCCAGGGGGAGAAGACATCTTGCTTATGAGGGGGCGGAGATACAGCTATATCGGGACCTGTCCGGTCTGGCCCTGCGGCAGAGGCGGGCGCTGCGCCCCCTGTTGGATGCTCTCCGCACGCGCGGCATCCCCTATGGATGGCGGTTTCCGTTCTGCCTTTCTGCTCAGGTGAATGGCCGTGGTTTCAACCTACGTGTTCCTGACGAACTGCCATCTTTTTGCTCTGCTTTGGATGTTCCTCCGGTTGCCTTGCCCGATTGGAGCGGGTCTGTGGGGTTGCCACGTGCCCCGGATCTGGGAGCTGAAGATGGTGCGGCGGGCGGGCCTAGCCCTGCTCAGCGACGGCGCCGGATGGTCCCTTCGACACCTCCACGATTCTCTGCAGGGGCCTCTATGGACACTTCCAGTCCCGCGGCCTCCCCGGCGCACAGGAAGCCTCGGCACGAGAACCAGTGGTCCGCTACGCCAGCGGGCTCTCGGCCTCCGTTTTTCCAGTTTTCCTGTTGATTTGTGATTGGCCAGCTACTTTTGCTTTGAGTAGGGCTCTACTGGTTTGCCCCAACGGTTACTGTTGCCTCGTTACAGTCGCTCCCGCAGGCTTTAGTCATCCATGTGATATGCCACCTCCCCAGGTTTTGGGGTGATATTTATTAGCGTACAGGTCAGGAGACTTGTTCAAGATCGACACCCGGTATACACCCCATTGGTTTGCGGATTCTCCTTGCTCTAACAAGCCTACTGCTCTTGCTCTGGATCTCTGCGCCTATTGCATCGTGGAGCTATCTCCACGCAGTATATTGCCTACTGAAGAAGAATGGTCTTGCTCCCACGGCAGGGGTCTCTATCTCCTTCCGGGTGCCCGGTTCACTTCCTGTCTTAAGCTCCTCTTGTTCCGGTTTGGTGAAAGCTCTCGGGAAGGCCGGCTCCTTCCAGTTTGTACTGCACTACAAGCCCAGGCCGCGACCCGGCTTCATCTGAAGGATTTTTGCAGCCTTTTGGGGTCTATTTGACCGGAGGGAGTTGCCTCTGCTCCTGCTTCGGACACGTGCTCTATATGATACCCGTGGTTACTTTTGATATCCTTTTTGAGTTCTGCACTAGCTACGAGATTTTGATGAGGGGCAGTTGTTATTTAGGGGGAGGGGGGTGGGACGGGGGGGAGAGGGATCTACCTCACATTGCTGCTGCCAGGGGATTGATGGGAGCCCTGTTACATTCTGAACAATGCCGCGTGAATGACCATCACCTCTGCGCACTTTGTTTGAGGCCTTACGGAGCCGGTTGGTGTACTCCCCTGTGACCTGCTGTTATGTAAGCGCTTACGGCTGTCTTGGGGCTCTATGCTTCCCCCCAGTCCTGGGGGTGTGCCCCCCCCTCCTTTCAGCATTGGTTATGGGAGAGGTGCTGCTCATTCTCGTGGGTGTCACAGGGGTTTTGGTAGAATCCGTTCCATATTTTGCTATAATTAGATGAGCTCGTCTCCACGGGGTAACAGTTCTGGCACTGAGTCTGGGGATCCTGAGTAGTACGGATGCCTGAAGCTGGGGTATACTGTTTTCTAGGGTTCTCTCCTGACCTCAGTTTTTGTATTGAAAATTGAAATTTGTTTTTCCTGTATGGCATTTGTTCATATGTTATGTTGTATTATTGCTTCTTTAATTGATAAGCCTGTATTACTCCTTACGGCCTCTCACAGATCTACTGTTTTACATATCCTGCCTGTAGGTTCTGTTCTTATACGGATATAATTTGCCCTGTCCTCGTGCAGGATTGGTTAGCCCCTCGATATCTTCTCAATCCGTATAATGGAATATCTGTGACCTATTATCCCGTCACTGTTGCCCCTTTTTGCCAGCGTGCCCGCCGCGGGCACCCGCATACGCCTCCTGGCTTATCACCTCTTGGGGTTGTCCAAGGTCTTTTCCCTTTTAGCTTGGCCTTTACTGTACACAGTATTACATGCCTTGCTTGAGCCCCCCCTTTTTCAACACTCACCCTCCTTTAGTTTTGTCTTTTTGATTATGCACTTTACAAGGCGACCGGCCGGCGGTTGCTTCACTCTTGGCTCAACGCTTACTTCGTTCCCCACACAGTGAGCTCTGTGAGCTTTCACTGACCTCCTACATTAGGCTACTATTATTAGTTTTCTCTCCTCTACTTTTTCTTCTCTCTCGTTTTTCTCACCCCCCCCCCTTTTTTTTTTTTTTTTTTCTCTCTCTTTGGCTCTAATTTTTTTCTTTTTCTGTTTTTCCTCCTTCTTTCTGTACTTCTCCTTTCATACGTGGACTAGCTGGTCTTCTCCCCGAGCCGTGTAGTACTTTCCCCCCCTTTCCTCCCTCTCTTTTTTTTTTTTTTTCTCTCTCTTGGGAGTTCTCTTTCTCCTTCTCTTTTTTTTTTTTTTCTCGCTCTCTACCCCCCCCCCCTTACTTCTCTCCCTCTTCTCCTACTCCACCCCCCCCCCCATTTTTTTTTTTTTTTTCTCTTTTCTCCTCCCTCCCTGCACATTTGCAGTTGTGTCATCAGGCTTCCGCGAACAAGCTTGACAGTCATGCTTTCTCCCGCCTCTAACGCGGGACTGCTGTCCTTAAAAATTCTTTCACTCAATGTTCAGGGTTTGAACACTCCCGAAAAGCGATCTATGTTGCTTTCTTACGCGCATAAGCAAAGGGCGGATATACTCCTCCTCCAGGAAACGCATTTTCGCAGGGACTCCATACCCAAGCTTTTTAACTTCAGATACCCTACTGTTCTTCATGCCACCAATCCACTGGCTAAATCGAAAGGAGTGGCTATCCTGTTTGCCAGACATCTTCCATTCGTGCTACAGGATTCCCTTGCTGACCCGGAGGGCAGATATCTGTTTGTAAAGGGCTCTTTTTCCAACAGACCCATCACACTTGCCAACATTTATGCTCCCAATACCAAACAGGTCTCGTTCATGCGTATGACTGCTGCTACTTTGGCTGAGTTTCAATCAGGTATGCTGATACTGGGGGGGGACTTGAATGTCCCATTAAACCCATTGCTAGACTCCTCCTCCGGCAGTTCGTTTTTGCCTTTTAAGGCCCTTAGGCAGATACATTTGCAGTTGCAACACTTGCAATTACATGACTCCTGGCGCACACTCCGCCCCACTGTTAAGGATTACACGTTCTTTTCTCCGCCGCACAATAAGTATTCTAGGATTGATTACCTTTTTCTGTCACAATCGGACCTCCCATTTCTACATGCTGCTTCTATAGAGCCGATGGTCCTCTCCGATCACCACCCCATAACCGTAACCTTGCGGCTCCCGGAGAAATTTGCTCGCTCGAAGCTATGGCGCTTAGACGCCTCGCTTCTAGCAGACTGTGCTATAGAACAAGACATTCGCTCTGATCTGCGTGAATATTTCTCTTTAAATGGCTCTTCGGATACCTCCCCCCTTACGCAGTGGGAAGCTCATAAATGTGTTATCCGGGGTTGCCTTATAGCGGCAGCAACGAGACGTAAGAAAGACAGACAGCAACGTTTGCAGCTACTTACAGATAGGATACTCTCTCTGGAGAGGGCACATAAACAGACTCTGGCTGCGTCGACTCTTTCGGAACTCACAAATGCTCGCTTGCGACTTCTCACTGAGCTGGGCAAAGTGGTCAAGAAAAGATTCATCCTCTCCCACAAGCTTTATTATGAGTTTGCCAATAAAAGCGGGAGGTTTCTAGCTCGGGCTCTTCGGGAAAAACGTTCCCATATGACTATACATAAAATAAGAGGCCCTGGGGGTGTGATGGCCACATCCAATCCTGATATTGCCTCTCAGTTCGAACATTTTTATAAGTCCCTTTATAATCTTCCACCAGAACGTCCCCCGATGCACATTGACAGGCCTAGAGTGTCCCTAATCTCTGAATTTCTTCGTCTTCATGGTCCAAACGCTCTCTCTGAGGAGACGGTTTTATCGCTGGACCAAGATCTGACCTTAAGCGAATTGCAGTGCGCAGTACGGCAGTTGAAAGCGGGCAAAAGTCCGGATCCTGACGGCTTGTCTGCGGCTTATTATAAATCCTTTCTGGACATTCTGAGTACTCCATTTCTTTCCGCTTTCAATACTCTTTCTCAGTCCCCTAGGCCACATCATAGGCTGTTGGAAGCACACATTTCCGTCATCCCCAAAAGCGGTAAAGATATCTCTCAGGTGTCTAATTACAGACCCATCTCCCTGCTAAATGTGGATATTAAGTTGTTTGCAAAGATGCTTGCTAACCGACTTCTCCCTTTGCTCCCATCCCTCATTAACTTGGATCAGGTGGGATTTATCCCTGGTAGAGAAGCAAGGGACAACACTATCAAGGCCCTTAATCTCCAACACTGGCTTTGCAAATCAAACTCTCCGGCCTTCTTCCTTTCATTGGACGCTGAGAAGGCCTTTGACAGGATTGCTTGGGATTATTTGCGGGGATCGCTGGTAGCTTTGGGCCTGGGCGAGAAAATGCTGAACTTTATTATGACCCTATACTCGGGCCCTACAGCTCAAGTTCGCGTTAATGGACACTTATCAAACCCTTTTCGCCTTGGAAATGGCACTCGTCAGGGTTGCCCCCTATCCCCGCTTTTGTTCGTCATTTCCCTTGAACCTCTTTTGAGACAACTTCGCGCTAATCCAGATATTAAGGGGATCAGGATAGCAGACAAAGAATACAAAATTGCTGCTTATGCGGATGATATCCTTCTTTTTTTGGCTGACCCTCGCACCACTCTACCGAGTTTGCTGAAAGACTTTGCTTTTTTCCGCTTTTTGTCGAACCTGAAAATTAATTTTTCAAAGTCATTCGCCCTCAACATAACCCTTCCCACTGATCTCGTCTCCTTCTGTGAATCTCATTTTCCATTTCAGTGGGTGAGGGATGCCCTTCCATATCTTGGTATACATCTCACCCGTAATCTGGACGACCTTTATGCCAAAAATTTCGTACCGGTTTTCAAAGTCATACAGGAAGACCTAAACAAGTGGCATCGCCCTTGCTTCTCTTGGTTTGGTAGGGCTGCAATTATTAAAATGAATATACTTCCGCGTCTCCTCTATCTCTTCCAAACTTTGCCAATTCTACTTCCAATGACATTCTTTGCTTCTTGTAAGAAACTATGTTCATTCTTTTTATGGAATCACAAGCGTCCGCGGGTCTCGTTCTCTCAGCTAACTCGTCCTAAACTCAGCGGGGGCATTGGGCTCCCTGACCTACACCGCTATTACTGGGCGTGTCATCTTTCCCGCATAGTCGACTGGCACATTCATTCTGCTTCCAAAGACTGGGTCCTTTTGGAGAAGGCTTTTTCGCCCACTCCCCTACCATCGATCCCTTGGCTATTGCCGAAACACACACCTCAGGTTCTCCTCTCCCATCCTTTGATAGGTCCCACGTTAGAAGTTTTCCGCAAGGCTTGTAAAACGTCGTCCGTTTCAGACTCTCCTAGTCCCTTGACATCGCTCCGCCTGAATCCAGATTTTCCCCCAGGGTTGCACAAGGATTTTTTATCAAATTACTGGCCACACGATCAGATTCTAGTAAAACATTTTCTTCACTCCGGCAAGGTGAAAACATTACAGGAGCTGAAGGTTAGCTTGAATATCCGCGAATTCCCTCTCTGGGCCTTTCTTCAGATTAGACACTTCCTGCTTTTCCATAAATCCCGCCATAATTGGACTCGCCCTGTTACTCCATTTGAATCCTTATGCTCTAAATCCGAACCGCGGACGCATTTGATCTCTGAGATTTATCCTCTCCTAGGGGACAGCAGGACTTGCACTTCTTTCCCCTCTTGCCGTGCGTGGAACAGAGACCTAAAGACGGATTTATCGGAGTCGGATTGGGACCGCATTTTTATGTACTCCCACTCCTGCTCGAATAATGTTTTGACGCAGGAAAATGGCTACAAATTAGCCACTAGATGGTATCGTACTCCCTCCAGACTTCATCGGTTTAACTCTTCTGTCCCTGATGTATGCTGGAGATGTGGGACACCTGATGGCTCTTTCTTGCATATTTGGTGGTCCTGTCCACTTATTCAACCATTCTGGCTGGAGGTCCACCGGTTGGTGACTTCAGTGACCACTTTGCCCATAGTTTTCTCTGCTGCTCAGCTATTGCTTCATCATACCCCCATTCCTAGGAGTCAATATTTCAAGTCCCTAGCGATGCATATGATCAACGCGGCCCGACTCTGTCTTCCTGTGCTATGGGGCTCCACTCACCCCCCAACTATACGCGATTGGCTCAATCGAATAAGCAAAGTGGCGGAGATGGAGGAACTGATTGCGACTGCACTTGACATGCCAACTAAATACTCACATGTTTGGGCTTGCTGGACCCACTTTGTAACTACCCCTGAATTCGGATCTCTCATGGGTCGGGATACCTGATTGAGCTCAGCCCTACCTCTGGTTATGCCCTTGGTTCTTTCATAATCTGCGTGGTAATGACCTCCTTTCCGGTAATTTATATTTGCCTGCTTAGCTTTGGTGAGTGTTTAAATTCTTGACACTCTCATTTATGATCTCCATTAACACTGTTGACACACACTTCGCAGCCCGGACCTTTCGCTTCCCTTGCTTCCCCCTTTTTTTTTTTTTTTTTTTTTGGCCTCTTATCCCCCCTTCTCCCTCTCCCCCTCCTCTCCCCCCCCCCCTTTTTTTTTTTTTTTTCCCCCTCTTTCTCTTCTCTCTCTCTACTATGACTCCCATTCTTTTCCTTTTCTTATCCTTTTCTTTCTTTCTATTCCCCTTTTTTCTTTTCTTTCTCGACAACCTCTTAGTCTTCGATCAGGCTTAGTCTTCATTTTATCCAGGATTACTTGGTGTATGGTTAGCTTATATCTTCTAGGATAGTCAATGGTACTCATGACATCTTCTCTTATACTGCGATGCTCATTTGACCTCATGATAGCGCACTGCTTTTGGTTTAGGCTCTGAAGGTTCATTTCCTCCATGCATAGGCCAGTACGCCAATATTCACTTGGTGGAAGTAAGCTGTTATTACCTTCTCTATTGTACATTTTTGAACCTGGAGTACTACAGGCCTATCTCTGCCGTAATTTGCCATGCTTCTGTTATCCACAGTGTCGCACTTTACCATGTTGTTTCTTCCTGTATTTTGGTTTAAGCTGTATCTATGACCTGATTGATGCTGTCTGTGCATTTCTTTATATTTTCCTGTAACATGTTGTCACTTCTAAATAAACTTTTATGGAAAAAAAAAAATTATAAGATAACGTTTTCAAATTTTTCATCATTCATGCCATTTCAGTGTTGCTGGTCTCCTCCATCCTCTTTCAGCCACATCCGGTCTGCATGCATTTGCTGCACATTTCCCTGGATCAAATTCCTCAGTGACAATAGTGGGTACACCTGTAAATTATGTGCCAGCACAATCGCTTCTAGTCTACATTTGGGGTCTCCACACTATGAACCCAGAGCCACATCCAGCCCATTGCAAGATTTTACATGGCCGACAGCAACTCTGATATGATGTGGGGCTTCTGATGTAAAAGGGTGACTTATAGAAGGGGGGCTTCTAATGTGATTGGGGGACTTCTGATGTTAAAGAGTGACTAATGGAATGGGGGCTTCTGATGAGATAGAGGAGGTTTCCAATGTGATTGGGGGTGTCTGATGTGAAAGGAAGAATTTCTGATGTGAAAGGGGGGCTTCTGATGTGATTGTGGTGGGGGTGGGGGGCTTTTGATGTGGTGAGGGAGGCTTTTGATGTGATTGAGTGGGGAGGGAGGACTTTTGATGTAAAAGGGTGACTGATGAAAGGGGAACTTCTGATATGATGGGGGGGGGGGGTTGATGATGTTATTGAGGAGCTTCTGATGTGATGGGGGGGTCTGTGATTGGGAGGATTCTGATGTAAAAGGGTCATTAATGGAATGGGGTGCTTCTGATGTGATGGAGGAGGCTCCTGATGTGATTGGGGGGTTTCTGATGTGATGGAGGAGGCTTCAGATGTGATTGGGCGGCTTCTGATGTGATGGAAGAGGCTTTGGATGTGATTGGGGGGCTCCTGATGTGATGGAGGAGGATTCTGATGTGATGGTGGAAGCTTCTGATGTGATTGTGGGGCTTCCGATGTGATGGAGGAGGCTTCTAATGTGACTGGAGGGGGGGGGGGGGTGCGAGGGACTTCTGATGTGATTGAGGGGCTTCTGGTGTGATGAGGGGGTCAATGATTGGGAGGCTTCTGATGTAAAAAGTTACTGATGGAATGGGTGGCTTCTGATATGATGGAGGAGACTTCTGATGTGATTGGGGCTTCTGATGTGATGGAGGAGGCTTCAGCTGTGATTGGGGGCTTCTGATGTGAAAGGAGGGACTTCTGGAGTGATTGGGGGGCTTCTGATGTGAAAGAAGGGACTTCTGGTGTGATTGGAGGACTTCTGATGTGATGGAGTAGAATTCTGATGTGATTGGGGGGCTTCTGATGTGATTGAGGGGCTTCTGATGTGATGGGGGGTCTGTGATTGGGAGGCTTCTGATGTAAAAGAGTCACTAATGGAAAAGGGGGCTTCTGATGTGATGGAGGAGGCTCCTGGTGTGATTGGAAGGCTTCTGATGTGACGGGGGGGCTCCTGATGTGATTGAGGGGCTTCTGATGTGATGGGGGAGGCTCATAATGTAATTGGGGGCTTCTGATGTGACAGAGGAGGCTTCTGATGTGATTGTGGGGCTTCTGATGTGATGGAGGAGGTTTTAGATGTGATTGGGGGGCTTCTGGTGTGATGGGGGGGATGCTGATGCGATTGAGGGGCTTCTGATGTGATGGGGGGTCTGTGATTGGGAGGCTTCTGATGTAAAAGAGTCACTAATGGAATGGGGAGCTTCTGATGTGATGGAGGAGGCTTCGAATGTGATTGGGGGGCTTCTGATGTGATGGAGGAGGCTTCGGATGTGATTGGGGGGCTGCTGATGTGATGGAGGAGGATTCTGATGTGATGGAGGAGGATTCTGATGTGACTGGGGGGGCTAGGAACTTCTGTTATGATTGGGGGGCTTCTAGTGTAAAAGTGTTACTGATGGAATGGGGGGCTTTTGACATGAAGGACGAGGCTTCTGATGTGATTGAAGGGCTTCTGATGTGATGGGGGGGGGGGCTATGATTGGGAGGCTTCTGATGTAAAAGATTTACTGATGGAATAGGGGGGCTTCTGATGTGATGGAAGAGGTTTTTGATGTGATTGGGGGTCTTCTGACGTGATGAAGGAGGCTTCTATGTGACTGGGGAGCTTCTGATGCAAAAGGAGAGACTTCTGATGTGTTTGGAGCCTTCTGATGTAAAAGAGTTACTGATGGAATGGTGGGGGGGGCTTCTGACATGATGGATGAGGCTTCTGATGTGATTGAGGGGCTTCTGATGTGAAAGGAAAGACTTCTAATGTGATTTGGGGGGCTTATGTTGGGATAGGAGGGACTGTTGATGTGGTGAGGGAGGCTTTTAATGTGATTGGGGGAGCTTTTGATGTAAAATGATGACTGATGAAAGGGGGGCTTCTGATGTGAAAGTGGAGGATTCTGATGTGATTGAGGGGGGCTTTTGATATAAAAAAGTGACTGATGGATTGGGAGGTTCTGATGTGACAGAGAAAGCTTCTGATGTGATTGGGGGGCTTCTGATGTGAAAGGGGGGCTTCTGTTGTGATTGTGGTGGGGGGTCTCTGATGTAAAAAGATGACTGATGGAAAGGGGGTGTCTGATGAAGCAGGCTTCTGCTATGATTGAGGGGCTTCTGACGTGATTGGGAAGTCTTCTGATATGTTTGGGGGACTTCTGATGTGAAAGTGAGGGTGGGGGGACTTTTAATGGGAAAGGGAGGACTTCTGAAGTTAATCTGTTTCTTGGAGCATGTTTATAATGTATTTAAAGTTCATTCATTTATTTGTACAGTATACAACATAGTCCTTGTTCTGAAAAGATTGGAGATCTCTTATCTATACCATGTGGCAGGTCGACAACTTGGGAACTCAACTGGGTGACAGTGGTCACCCAATCACAGGAGGTATTTGAACAAAGACCTCAATGGTAGAATCACTGAGATCTATTTTAATGAAAACTGCAGATTTAAAATGATTGAAAATTACTTTTGAAATTTTAAACTGTTAAAGTGTGAATACCATTTTAATAGTTTCCTTTTTCTTAAATACGTGTGTATTCTTTGCTGTTCCTCTTCTTATGTTTCCCTTGATTTTTTAATTAGTTGTACCTGTATATACCATATAATGTAAACTGCAAGGAAATAGTCAGGTGTGGGATTATAAAGACAATAATAGTATATGACACGGTGTAGTTAATAACTTCCTCTAAGCTTTCGGTATACTTTGTTTAATAGTTAATGTGTAATCCTAATGAAATGAGAGTGCTGGCTGACTATTAGTCCCACCCTTAATAATTTGCATCAGAACAGCTGGATATAAGGTAGATTCTTCCCAAGCCTGTGTTTTTCCAGTGCTTGTGTGCTCACTGACTACATAGGAATAAGCTCCCACTACCAATGGCACACACAGGACTTACCAACCTTTTTTTGTTCCTGGCTCTGGTCATTTCCACAATTTTGGGCATTAATGGCGCTGATCCTCAATGTGAAATGAATGGTGGGAACAGCACCTCGGACTATACTTTGACTGTCTCTCCTGAAACACTTTCTAATAATACAAACTACACCGGTAAGTTGACATTTTTTATTATATTATTATTATTATTATTGTATATTATGTGACAATATATGTTACGTTATGATCAGACCGCTTAGGTTGCTAGCTTGTATGTTGGAGGTTCAGTCGATCCAAAACTGATATGTAGGTGGCAGGGGTAGACTGACCATTTGGAAACTCACGCACTGCCCGAGGGACCGGGGTCAGTAGGGGGCCCCATGAGATGCCCCTGGTACCTTTTTTCATAGGCTTTTTTGAGTTTGGGCAAGGACACAGGGGGCCCCATGATCCCCTATTGCCCGGGGGCCCCATGAGTTGCCAGTCCACCCCTGGTAGGTGGATGTCTGTAGGTGGATTCACCCTAACTAATAAATTTTTTGGGGGGGTAACCCTTGCACCAAGATCTATGTCTTAACCTGGCCACCAGTAGAATTTTGCTCCAATGTTTGTGTGGAAATTCTAAAAAATTGTTTAGTAGGGCATTGGATCATGCCATCATTAAGTCAACTACTTTTCTTCAAACGCCCTTACAATTTTATCCCGACTTTTTACGTCAGTGGAATGTCAGATGTTTTAAACTGACAGTAATAACCTCTAGAGATAGCGGGACGTTTATACAGCAGAATATCCATACAGCCTTATTTAGTTTAATAATAAACTCTTTTGTTTATTGAAAATAGCATAAAATACATCATTCATAATAAAAAAAACATATACATGTAGAATAAGGTGACCATATGATGGAAGACAACTGCAGATACTTATACAGTAACAGAACCTATAGTTTATATTTCACAACAACACCCGACGTGTTTCTAGATTACACATCTCTTCTTCGGGGTAAGCGCTTTAAGGGTCTAGATTTTTTTCTAGCTTAATGTCTCCAAAAATACACATAAACCCATCAAAGATAAAACCAAAAGTGTAAATTGTACTGCCACCATGAAGTGGGTCACTGCGGAGTGCCGCCACCAAGACCAGAATGCCCAAACCACTGGGAATCACCATGGGGAGGCGAGAACCAAAAGATGACTCAAATATATAAACCCAATATATTCAGACATAGATCACGGTGGATTGATGGCAATAATGGATGACAAAAATACTGGGACTGATATCACATTGTAATAACCCTTCCCTGGTAAGGGATTCCAAAAGTGGTCTGATAGGGAAACCTCCTCCACATGTAACGGCAAGCAGTGCAACGTTTTATCATGAGACGTATTAAACAGGTCTCTTTTGTGCCCAGAACATGCACATTGCAATATTTACAGATTTTCAGCTAGAATTTTGTTTGTTCAAAAAAGTTTTCTATCTTGCTCCTTTGAATTTTCTCCTCACTATGGTTGAAAATAATCATCAATTTTAACCCTACTAACCATTAAAAATCGAATATATGTTGTAAAACCAAAAGATTTTTTTTTTAATTCTACTATTGCATTGCCATGTCTAGTTTGTGCCATTAGACAGCTGCTGTCTTCTCTCTACCTGTGTCAATATGAGAATGAAGCAAGAGGAATAAGACTCCTTTGCTGCAGAAGAATGACTAAGGCTCACTATACACATTACAATCTGATTGTATCTTCACTATCTCTACTATAGATTTACCAAAACCATCTCCAATGCGGTCTTTCCTAAACTATATAATTGATTTTTTTTTATATATTTAAGCAAACAGTTCCTTACATAGGTGTTGCTAACGCTAAAGGAGATTGTAGAGTCAGATTGTAGTGTGTGTGGCAAGCTTAACCCCATGGTGGGACTCCCTGAGTGCTATCAGTGAGTGGGCTGTTTAGACATCTAATACTGTATTTACCCAGGAATGTCAGATTTCATGCTCTGATTATTACATTAGTGTGATTCTCTGGGTGTAACCATATTCACAGCTTCACTCAATCATTTCTGTGGTTGTAACTATATCTGCAAACTCTTCACAAGCATTAGGCAGAACAATGGTCACAGAGTTATATGGCCGCAGTGCAGCTGTATACCTGATCACACCGATTCTTAGCAGTTTAACTACCTCAGGCTATAGCACTATGGTTCTTATAGTTCATAGTCCCAGATGTTATATTACTATACAACAGTTCTAGTCCCAGATGTTATACTATTATAAAATAGTTCTAGTCCCAGATGTTATACTACTAAACAACAGTTCTAGTCCCAGGAGTGATACTACTGTAGAACAGTTCTTATCCCAGGAGTCATACTACAGTAGAACAGTTCTTATCCCAGGAGTGGTACTACTATAGAACAGTTCTAGTCCCAGGAGTAATACTACTATGCAACATTTCTTATCCCAGGAGTGATACTGCTGTAGAATAGTTCTAGTCCCAGGAGTGATACTAATGTAGAACAGTTCTTATCCCAGGAGTGGTACTACTATAGAACAGTTCTAGTCCCAGGAGTAATACTACTATGCAACATTTCTTATCCCAGGAGTGATACTGCTGTAGAATAGTTCTAGTCCCAGGAGTGATACTACTGTAGAACAGTTCTAGTCCCAGGAGTGATACTACTGTAGAACAGTTCTAGTCCCAGGAGTGATACTACTGTAGAACAGTTCTAGTCCCAGGAGTGATACTACTGTAGAACAGTTCTAGTCCCAGGAGTGGTACTACTATAGAACAGTTCTAGTCCCAGGAGTAATACTACTATACAACACTTCTTATCCCAGGAGTGATACTGCTGTAGAATAGTTCTAGTCCCAGGAGTGATACTACTATAGAGCAGTTCTAGTCCCAGGAGTAATACTAATGTAGAACAGTTCTAGTCACAGGAGTGATACTACTATAGAGCAGTTCTAGTCCCAGGAGTGATACTACTGTAGAGCAGTTCTAGTCCCAGGAGTGATGCTACTATAGAACGATTCTTATCACAGGAGTGACACTATTATAGAACAGTTCTAGTCCCAGGAGTGATACTACTATAGAGCAGCTCTAGTCCCAGGATTGATACTACTGTAGAACAGTTCTAATCCCAGGAGTGATACTACTATACAACAGTTCTTATCCCAGGAGTCATACTACTATACAACAGTTCTTATCCCAGGTGTGATACTACTGCAGAACAGTTCTAGTCCCAGGAGTAATACTAATGTTAAACAGTTGTAGTCCCAAGAGTGATACTGCTGTAGAACAGTTCAAATCCCAGGAGTGATACTACTATACAACAGTTCTTATCCCAGAAGTCATACTACTATACAACAGTTCTTATCCCAGGAGTCATACTACTGTAGAACAGTTCTAATCCCAGGAGTCATACTACTGCAGAACAGTTCTAGTCCCAGGAGAGATACTACTATACAACAGTTCTTATCCCAGGAGTCATACTACTATACAACAGTTCTTGTCCCAGGAGAGATACTACTGCAGAATAGTTCTAGTCCCAGGAGTAATACTAATGTTAAACAGTTGTAGTCCCAAGAGTGATACTGCTGTAGAACGGTTCTAGTCTGTTTGTTTAGTGACAACATCTATTTATCCATATCACAAGGCACAAACATATTTCAGTCACAGTGACACACCAATGTACAGATGGGAAGCTACCTATATAATCCCCATATATGATCTTGCAGGAAAAACTCAATTTTTTGAGTATGCTTTATTGCCTTTTTTTGGTTACCATACTTGTATTTAACAACAATGACCATTTCTTTCAGTTTAGTGATGTTTTTATGGAGGATTATATGTGTTATATACATGTTGTCAGTTTTATATAATGCAACATTGATTTATATGATCATATGTATTATATACAAGTTGTCAGTTTTATATACTGCAACATTGATTTATATGTTTTGCCATATACTGTATAATCTAAGTACATTTCCTGATATTCATTTCATAGAACATACTTATCCCTTTATGTAAACAGGTCATATAATTACTCCAGGAAGAACGAATACTGTGTTTAATTTCCTCTACTATTTAAATATTTAAAATAAGCTTGAATTTCCTGAAGGATTATCCAGTCAGTTTCATCTAAGTTGAGTAACATGTTGTTGGCATAGGTGATGGAATAGAAGTTTTTGAACAATGATTTGTTATTTAACAAAATATATCTCCAATGGGACACAGGTGCCCAAACAATAAAACAAAAGCACTGAGAGAACTTTAAAACATTCTCTACTTATCCAAAATTAATAAAAAAAATCCTTTTAGTTTTCTTTGAACTTGTTGGTAGTTGGGGGGATTTAAAGTGGCTGTAAACACTTACAAATACCCAGTGAAGTGACTGGTTTCAGGTGATATACAGAGATTAAACAAATCCTCCTACATATGTTGTATCTGTCTATCTACAGCCCTCTCTTCTCTACATCTGTAGAAAGTGCTGAATTTATAAAGCTTGTCTGGGAACTCAGTACAAAAAGGGTCAGAAAACTGAAATTACACACTTCATAGCTCAATGAGGAGAGTTCTGAGAACTGATTGGAGGAAAGGGACACATCTCTCTCCACACAGCACACGGGAACAGAGCTGGGGCTCTCAATCAGCTGGAGCTCCCTCCCCTGTCACCATTTTCTCTTGGTGTCACGAAAACTTGTCAGAAGTAATTAATGCTGATAGCAGAGGAAGAAAGCAGCAGACAGAAATGACACTTAGCTCTCTGGATTGAGACAAGCACACATTATAGAGGGATATGCTTTGTTCAACCACTTTACAACCACTTTAAACATTGACCTGAAAAATTAAGTCTGATGATCTGATTTTCTATCAGGATTAGCCAGCTTGTGGGTTTCTGCAAAAGATGAGGAGCATCACTTAAGCATACTATCATTTTTAAATCCTACTGTTATTAAACAGATAAAGATACAATCATTGATGGGATACTGGGGTTAATTTACTAAAAGCAAATTGTCAGTTTTCTTTGCAAAGGAAGGTACACTTTGCAAGGGAATTTCCCCCAAAGTTTAATTAATGTACAGAAATTTCTCTTTGCAAGGAATACCCAATCATGTGAAAAGAACACGAAATAACAACATATTTGCTTGTACATGATTGGATGATGGAATTCAACAGAGCTTCACTTCACCCATTAAGTTCTTGGGATAATTCTCTTGCAAAGTCAGCAGTTTATTAGCCTTTAGTAAATCAACCCTGCTATATGTATGGATATTCCATCAATCCACTGTTACTCCAATTCATTATTCTATTAACATGCTTGTGAGTAGGTGCAGGTTGGTGCGGTGGCAGTGGTGATCCCCAGTCTGGTTTCAGGTAACTCAAAAACTTATACTGAAGAGTATACTCAATTACAAACAACCTGAGCAGGAGAGCACCGCATCCGGTAAAACCCATAGTTCGGTGCAGAAAGGCAGCGGGTAAGATGCACTGACAGCATTTGTGTTCAGACGGTGGAATTCCACCTGGCCATTCCATTCCCAAAGGGGATTTGGCTCAGTAGATTTAAGCATTGAGTTTAAATAAAGCCACCACAAGAAGATAGGACATGAAAAGTAAGAACTACTTTGTAAAAACTAAGTTAAAGATCTAGATATTTTATGCATAGTTTCATTGGTCCATGAAAATACCATACCTCAATAGTGTAGCATAACCAAATTAATAACATAACCTGGGAGCAGGGACCTATAAATGTTCTGCTGACCCAAGATGGCCACTAGAAGTCATCTGAATGCCTAGTTCGGTGCAGAAAGGCAGCAGGTAAGATGCACCGACAGCTTTTGTGTTCAGACAGTGGAATTCCTCCTGGCCATTCCATTCCCAAAGGGGATTTGGCTCAGTAGATTTAAGTATTGAGTTTAAATAAAGCCACCACAAGATGATAGAACATGAAAAGTAAGAACTACTTTGTAAAAACTAAGTTAAAGATCTAGATATTTTATGCATAGTTTCATTGGTCCATGAAAATACCATACCTGAATAGTGCAGCATAACCAAATTAATAATATAACCTGGGAGCAGGGACCTATAAATGTTCTGCTGACCCAAGATGGCCACTAGAAGTCATCTGAATGCAGCGTGGTTGTCCTTGGGGACCAGGAAACAATAGAGAAACTAGGTCTGTCCTAACTTCCTCTCAAGCTGTAGCACCACTCTGATCGAGCGCCACCTATAGTGGAAGAAGCGAACTGCACCCGACTACATACTGTTAGAGTGAAATGCCAATATAGCTTCTTTTACTATCAACATTATAACCATCACAAACCTATCTTTCCTTTTCCTCTACCGGATCCTTACCGGTGACCTTAATGGTTACAGCTATTACTAAAATGACTACTCGTTCCACCTTTAAGATTGCTAAAACTGTTTACAGTAACTACTAATGCTACCATAACTAATTATTAAGAAAACAAAGGTAAAACAAGTTTCATTAGATCATTACTAATTTCAGCTTCACCAACGCATTGCATAGCTATTATCTTTAACTATTATTTACGCTATGAAATAAGCAGTTAAGAAGACTTGGCTCAGTAGATGTAAGTATTGACTTTAAATAAAGCCACCACATGATAGTTTTTACAAAGCAGTTCTTACTTTTCATGTCCTAAGTTGAAGAAGACTTCCAGATCTGGACATTTTAATCATAGCTACATTGGTCCATACGTATACCATACCTGAATAGTGTAGCACAACCAAATTATAAATTAAATGCCCATAAATACTAAACAATCCAACAACGAACTTCTTAACCTAAAGTCCAATCACTAACGTGTGTCCAGTGATGAAATCGTCTTCATAAAATAACAACTATTATGCCAAATGCCTCCACCAAACGTGACTGGCTGCTCAACTCCAGGATATGACCACTGAGCCAACAGTAGGTCAAATGCACTCTCCCTTTTAAAGGGCATTCTCACATGGCTGCGGGATGACCATCTTACCAAATGGTAATGTTCATGTTACATTGAGGGTTAATCCCAGCACTGAGAGTGTCTTATCTTGTAAGTGGTGGTCTGTTATTAGCAGCATTAAAAGATTTTAAATAGAGAGCACTATTGTCTGTTGCATGGAAGTTCCTGCATGTCCGAGCTTTGGAGCACAGGAGAGCAGCATATTAATGGGAGATTAACCCTTGAAAGGGACAGCACATTTGATCTACTGTTGGTCTTATCCTGGAGGTGAGCGGCCAATCACTTTTGGTGGATGTATTTGGCATAATGGATGTTTATTTATGAAATGCATTTCATCACCGAACACACATTGGTGATTGGACTTTAGGTTAAGAAGTTGATTGCTGGATTGTTTTGGATGTATTAATTTGCTTTTTGCTACACTATTCATGTATGGTATATGCATGGACCAATGTAACAATACATACAATGTCCAGATCTGGAAGAACTGCTTTGTCAAAAGTACGTTAAAGAAGCCTTCTAGATCTGGACATTTTATGCATAGTTACATTGGTCCATGCGTATATAATACCTGAATAGTGTTAGTAAACCAAATTAATAAAATAAATGCCCATAGAGTAAATCCAAAACATTTCAACAATTAACTTCTTAACCCAAAGTCCAATTACCAACTTGTGTCCAGTGATGAAATGGTCTTTATGAAATAACACCCATTGTGTAAATGCTTCCACCAAAAGTGACTGGCAGCTCACCTCCAGGATATGACCACTGAGCCAACAGTAGGTCAAATGTGCTCTCCCTTTCAAAGGTTAATCTCTCATGGTCGCGGGATGACCATCTTACCAAATTTTAATATTCATGTTACATTGAGCGTTTATCCCAGCACTGCAGAGTTTTGGAGCAGAGGAGAGCAGTATATTAATGAGAGATTAACCCTTGAAAGGGAGAGTGCATTTGACCTACTGTTGATTCAGTGGTCTTATCCTGGAGGTGAGCGGCCAGTCACTTTTGGTGGAGGCAGTTGGCATAATGGGTATTTATTTATGAAAAGCATTTCATCTCCGGACACGTGCTGGTGATTGGACTTTGAGTTAAGAAGTTGATTGTTGGATTGTTTTGGATTTATTCATTTGGTTGTGCTGCACTATTCAAGTATGGTATATGCATGGACCAATGTAACTATGCATAAAATGTCCAGAAAAAAAAGTTCTGATGATGAAGTATTAACCATTCCATACTCTTTTCAAAATGAAAAACTGGCTTTAGATTTATATTAAATTAAGTTGAATAAATTGATGTTCAGTATTGGTGCTTACATTTTTGCTGCAGAAACCCACAACTCCATTCAGCACCCTCTTAGCCCCAAAAAAGGTTTTTACTAATACTTTGTCATTTTTTACACCAACACATGGGCATTGACCTTAACACGCATCATTAGTTAACCTATAGTGTGTAATTCACTAAAAGGATCACTAGACCAGCAAACCTATGCTCAGTTCAAACAATTGAACTGGTAAGTGGAAAGGTCTATTTTTGTTTTGTAACATTTACTGTCTGTGTGGAATGATTACAAGCTGTTTGGTCTAGCAAATATCCTCCATGTTACAGAAATAAAATTCTTGTAAAGGCAGTTTTATATATACTGTGTGTGTGTGTGTATATATATATATATATATATATATATATATGTTTTTTTTTTGGGGGGTGGAGGATTTACTAAAACTGCAGCACTCAGAATTTGGTGCAGCTGTGCATGGTAGCCAATCAGCTTTTAACTTCAGCTTGTTTATTTAAGCTTTGACAATAAAACCTGGAAGCTGATTGGTTTCTGTGCAGAGCTGCACCAGATTTTGCATTCTCCAGTTTTAGTAAATAACCCCCTTTGTCAAGTTTTCATTGCTGTCTGTGCCCCCAGTTGGGAGATGCATCCCTATACCAAGTAATGGGAATTCCAAAAAATTGAGTTGCCACCAGAGCAAGAGGTGAGGGAAAATAACCTAATGAGGACACCTATCTCTGTTACAAATGTCTAGGAAACACAGGGAACAAAAATGAACCTGATAGGGATTGAACACCACCTTCCCCCTCAACACCATCATCACTACCACCACCATCACTATCAAAAATTATATATAAACATATAGATATATATACACACATATGCAGTATATAGTTAAAAAGACACGTCCATCAGATTCAACTCAAAGAAAAAATAAATATATTAACAAATGAAACATCTGCATTATTGGAACCCTAAGCCCACAGTTGATCTAGAGAAAGGTGAAAACAAACCCTATAAAACATGGTCATATTTGCGCCAATAAGAAAAGAATACCTATCTCATTCTCTAAGGGAACCAGATACTGCTTGGATCAATAATCTACAATGTTGTTATACAGTATATATTGTATATTATTAGCCCGTTGTTTTTTGCTTGTGTCAATTGTATTACACCTCTAATGTGAACATGCATCCCAAAATGAACCTGCTGCTCTGCTAGAACAATGTACATGTTCAGTTGAACCTCACACAAGCTAACACTGTTATGTTGTAACCCTTACTAACTAATCACAGATCTTGTATCACTTTTTCTAGCTCAGTACAGTCAAAAGTAGGGTAATGAAGTGTAACAATGGGCTCCTTTTGAATGTGAAATGTGTTATTTTTGGATTCGAAGGGTCAAGGCCGTGAATAAGGGGGTACCACCAGTCCTCCTGTATGGGTCCCAAGCCAGCAGGGGGGCCCAAGCAGCTGGGTGAATTGGGTGTGGGCAAGGAGGGTGATGGGTGCAACGGAGGGGTCAATTAGTGGAATCATCCCCTGCATGGTTCTCTCTGAAGCAGCTGTTCTTCTCCTCTCCCTTCTGATGGCTGGCAGCCATACAGGGATCAGTTCCAGTAATTGACCCCCCGCTGCACTGATTGCCCTCCCTGTGCACCATATATTTCACCCAGCTGTCCATCTTCCCTCTCTGTGTCCCCCCTACCCCCACAGTGCCGGCTTCCCTCCTCTACTTCCCACTGGCAGCTGCAAGCACACAATAGGATCCATCAGGATGGTGAGTGGGGGAAGGTTCCTGTAAATATGTCACATTTACCAGCCCCTTCCTTTCCTGAATTAACACAATGAGTGTACAGTACTGATCACTCACTGTGTTCATTCATAACTGAAGTATCGTAAACTGTGTTCATTTTGGGTGGAGTAGGGGGCTGTCAGGTTGGCTGTATGGTTTCCAACAGCAGCCCTGCTAAGGGTATGCAAACAGTTTGATTCACTAACTAGAACAGAGCATGTTAACTTCACAGAGTAACTTTTCACTTAACTTAAATAAAGCAAAGTTGCACTAACTTCAGTGATCCATTTCTTTACAAAATGTGCAAAGGGAACATTGCATTTGCAAAGATTACCCTTTCGTGTGAAAACACATTTAATGAACAAGGTGGAGCTAAATAAAAATTCAATGGTAAACAATTGCCAATCATATACAAGGGAAATTTGAAAAAGAGGTTTTGCTCAAACATGATTGGATGATTTACTAAAGTCAGCACAGTTTCACCTCATTCACGAAGCTAAGTAGAAAGTTACTTTGTGACTGCTACGGGGCCAGAGGTAAAGGGCCCGGTAAGACATCCCCCAAACTGTTATCCTTCACAAAGCTTCTCTGTGAGCCTGACTCACTTGTAATCCTTTCCAATCCCCCCTGTCCCTTGATGACTTTTGTAACTTCTGAAATGTAAGCAAATGTTTTTACCAAAATGATGATCACCAACTATGTCTGACGTTATGTACTTTTATTGTGTGCGGATTTTGTTTCAGTAAAAGTTATTTGTACTTTTGAACATGAAATGAACCTTAAACAAAATGTTCTCTAATAGACAGTGCCACTGGATATAAGTCAGGTGTTAACTGGAAAACAAAACTAAACTAAATAAATAAAGAAAACCTTAGGCCTCTTTCATGCGAGCTGTTCGATTGGGTCGGCTGACCATTTTTCAGGCAGATCCGATCGGACCCTTCATTCTCCTCTATGGGCAATCAGATGTAAAAGGCCATGTGTTCTTCAGATGATCCTGCAAAAGCCAACAGAAAGGGATGTGTTCCCCTCTGTCTGGCCGGATCAGAGGGCAGTTGGGTGTAAACGGACAGGCATTTACATCCGTTTACATCTGACTGCCCATAGAGGAGAGAGACTGTGTCCTCTCCGCTCAATGTGGAGTGAACACGGACCTGTCATCCAGCTGTTCCACTCAGTTCAGCAGGGAATCAGGGGACAGTTCCCCCGCTGAGAAAATCCAGATCCAGTCTGTTTGAAAGGACCCTAAAGTTAAACTCAAAGAAGATATAAAAATGTAATTGCTGCAGCTCTGATCAATAATACACTGGTAACAGTATTGTAGCACCCTCCTAGCGCAGGAAGCCAGGTACATCTAGTTTTTGGTCCTACTGCAGTCAAGGGAGCAGTGGTTGTTTGGTCTGGTCTATTCAGGGTGTCATAGGTTGGGCGTTTGATTGCTTCCCCCTGCCACTAGAAGAAGGTTCTAGATCCTTGGGTGGGAGAATTGAAATAATATTGATCGGGGCCTAGCCAATTCCTTGAAAGATGTGCTCAGATAGTGACTGGGAAGTTGATAAATAGTCTGGAGCTCTGGAGAGAGGGTCTTTCCCCAGCAAGGAGAGCTCCAAGCCTTAAGGGGCCATTGCCTGTGGATTGTGTTACTGTTTTGTGAGGTCTCAGTGGTGGTAGAGCTGGGATCTGGATATAAACTGGAACTGGCTGCAGGACTTCACCAAAGGGATCTGGTCTAGAGAAGGACTGTCTCACTCACTGAGTTGTGCCCATAGGAAGCTGGAAGGTGCACAGCTGTCCTGGGGACTTGTGAGTAATGACCCTGAATTGACTGGGCTTTTGGGATATAAGTGCCAGAGGTTGCTTGGACTGGGAAAGCTCTCATAGGGTCTCAGATACTGACCATTCCCTGTGTGGTGTGGTAAATGTTCCTAGTGACTGTAAGCCCACCAGGTTCTTGGACTATGCCAGGCAATTGGCAAGGTCACTCCACATGGGGTACCTTTCCATGTGTGCACACACTCGTGAAAGCCCGGGACTGGGTGGAGGTCGTTTTTAGGTGAAATCAACCTTACGACTGCCCCCAACTTAAGACTTGCCTCATGGTCCTCAGCTGTGAAGCCTTAGACTGTTCAATATTCACAGTTACTTAAAGTGTTACTAAACCCACAACAGAAAAATCAATCTGTATTTGTTGTAAAGCATTCTTGTTATACTCACTGTGGAACCTGAGGGGTTAATCCTCCACATTATGAAAAAGGCTATTTGATCCTGTCTTCTTTGATCCTCCCCTTCTTCTACTGTCCCCAATCCATCTGCTGATAGAACAGAGTCTTGGGGGCAAGCTGTATATGCTCAGCTTGGTATGTATTGCTAGAAAGTTTTTTTTTTCTTTTTTTTTGGGAGAGTGCATGTGATCAGCACAGGACCAATCAGTGCCGTCCAGACAGAGGGTCAGGGGTCCAGAAGTCTCATAGGACAGTGAGAGGAGAATGAAAACTCCTCCTACAAACTGTAACCAGTGCTCAGCTGGACACTGATAGAAGTCACAAGACTGCTCTAACTGCTGATGAGAAAAGGTATTTAGCAGTTTATATTTACTAAAATAATTGCATTTCCATGTTCTATTTACTGTGGGAGACCAGATATAGTGAATGCAGGGTCTTGGATTTAGTAACACTTTAAAGTAGAAACCCAGAAAAAAAATCATACAGACAGCGCCACTGCGTATAAGTTGGGTGTTAACTGGAAAAAAAAAAAACATAACGAAATAAACTCACACTGTGAAAGAAAACCTGTTTAAGCATAGCCTAATAAAAAGATAAAATCACAAAACAGCTTGTGCTTTAATATTTATCCTCAATCCACAGATTTCTCCTGCAGTACTTTTTCCTGCTGCTAGATGTCCTCAGTCTGATGGCCAGGATTCTCTAACTCACTTACTCTGATCCCAGGTCCAGCCTGTGACTAAACAGTGAAAAGAGAGGCAGCACAGTGATGAGCTCATCTTTCTGTCCATCTGCTTTCTATTCCTATCAGCATGCTTTTTTTCAGTACATGAACTGATTATGTGCTGATTCTTCCTCCTACATTCTAGCCCTGCTGTACAAGTAGAGTAGAATTCACATACTTACATTGCTTGGACTTAATATTGTATTACTGATTACAAAGCTGCATTACTTTGTGTTTTTTATATATTTGCTTAGAGTTCGGATTTTAAGCTGATACTTTTTTAATTTAACTTTGGATAACGTAGGAAACAAGTAAAACCTTTCTCAGATTTGTATTCCTATCTGTCTTCCACTGAGGATCACCCTACCTTACTGTCCTGGAGCCACAACAAGAAATGAAAGAAAATCTCTATTAGTTCATTGTCACCAGAACAGGTGTCCCCATCAGAAGAGTTTTCCTGATTTCCTGTACTGGTGACAAACTGCCTCAAGGACAATGGTCATCAGAACAGTGATGGGGACTCTTCCTGTTGGGACCTGTAGTTTTAACTGACCGTACTTTATACAAAACTAAAATTTAAAAAAAAAGTGTTTTTAGTTATAGATACACCTAAACAACAACTGGTTTGTTTAATATTTATATGTATTTTTTCTTTTCTAGTTACTTTGACAGGCAGTGGTAATGTCACAGTGATCCTACAAGCATTAAACTCATCCGGTCCTGTTGGAAACTGGTCTAATGGCAATCTTAGCTGCAATGGAAGCCCGTTGTTTGAAAACCCATTTGAACAAAGAAGTAGTTTTCAGGCACAATGGACATCACCGGAAAATGTATCACCTGTTAACATAACGTGAGTAGTCACACTTTAATGAAAACCTCTAATAACTCAATCGATGAAACTGGTAATAAACCCAAAAACGAACGTAATATATTGCAGCTTACCAATCCTTAGATGTGGTGGTTGCATTTGTTTTCTTTTTTAAGTTTTTTTTTCCCTTTTTTTCCTGGTGATCTAGCCTGTAACATACTTCCTGTCTTAGGGTGTCTCCACTATGGATGGAGGTGCAATGGACACACCTTTGGACAGCAGCACCCTCTGGGGGGAGGGTATTGTTAGACTAGCATATTTAGATGACCTTAGCTAGAAAATTAAAGTGAACTCTAGATAACACCTTATAAGCAGTTATAGCAAACTGTTTTTTTTTCCTTTTGGGATAAAGGTTTCACATAAATTAATATAAACTGACCACCTCTGTAAGCACTTCTGTCAGTGTTAAATGGTTTGTCTCATCCCTCTAACTGCTAATAAGTCTGGACAGCTTTATCTGTTAAAGCAGTGGTTTTCAACCTTCCTAATGCCGCGACCCCTTAATACAGTTCCTCATGTTGTGGTGACCCCCAACCATAAAATTATTTACTCTTTACACATTGGAAATGTGTTGTTCGATGGTCTTAGGTGCCCCTGTGAAAGGGTTGTTCGACCCCCAAAGGGGTCGCGACCCACAGGTTGAGAACCACTGTGTTAAAGCAAGTTTAAAGTAGTTGTAAAAGCTCAAGTTTTTTTACCTTCATGCATTCAATGCATGAAGGTAAAAAAACCTTCTGTGTGCTTTTGCAGTGCCCCCAGCTCCCCCTAATACGTACCTAAGCCTCATTGCGATCCAGCCATGTGCACAGAACTTTGCCTGTCCTGGGCCTCTGCCTCCTCATCGGCTGAGACAGCAAGCGGGAGCCATTGGCTCCCAATGCTGTCAATCACAGCCAGTCAGCCAGTGAGGAGAGAGAGGGGGTGGGGTCAAGCCACCTCTCTGTGTGTGAGTGGACACACAGAGCAGCGGGTTCCCCCATAGCAAGCTGCTTGCTGTGGGGGTGCCCAACAGGAGGGAGAGGCCAGGAGAGCCTGCAGTGGACCCAAGAAGAGGAGGATCCCCACTGCTCTATCCAAAACCACTGCACACAGTAGGTAAGTATAGAAATGTTTGTTATTTCCCCCCCCAAAAAACAAACAAACCTTTAGAATCGCTTTAAAATTTACAGACTTACTGGATGGATCACGGGGTGAAAATAAATGAGAAGAGCATAAAAAAGAAATCTAATGCAGCCGCCACTGGTAATTGGTAAGCTGCAATTTTCATACTTTTTTAATTTCGGGTTTAATACAGTTTTATATTTAAAATTTTATATTTAACCAAATAATTTGTTTTATTTCTATGGAATGATAACGGGTTTAGAATCATTAGTAAGTTTGTCCCAGTTAAGGTGATTGACTCTCCCTAATTGTCACCAGGAATGAAAGTGAGGGTAAATCCAAAATTCTGAGTTGCTTCCAGAAAAAGCTTTTAGAATATAGGGAAAATATTCCAATTGAGTTAATTTTCCCCACAAACAAAATAAAAACATTTTATAGGATCTCCTTACCACTAGCAATGTGTGGACAAGGTTATACTTCCCTCGGTAGAAAGATCCAGATTTTGGACATGCTGGCTTTTCATCATTTTTATATAAAGGTTTACACTATGTGTAATCCTATCTAAGTACAGTATATATGCTATACAGCCAAAAGTTTTTGGGCGCCTGGCAATCACACCTACATGATTTGCTGGAGATACCATTCTAAAATCATGGGCAATAAAGTGGCAGTAAACTCTTCTCTAATAATTTTACCTACAGGTACCCTATGAGGCGGACTGACAACTCATGGGGCCCTCGGGAAATAGGGGATCACGGGCCCCTGTGTCCTTGCCCACACTCAAAGCATACCCATAAAAGCCTATAAAAGGTATCAGGGGAATTTTATGGGGCCCCCTAGTGACCCTGGGCCCTCGGGCAGTGCCCGAGTGCTCGAATGGTCAGTCCGCCCCTGGGTACACTTATAATAAAGCTTACCTGTAGGTAAAATGAATATCTCCTAAACGTGAACCATTTAGGAGATATTAGCCCTTTTTGATATTCGGCGCATGCCCTCTGAAGGAACAGCATACCCGTGCAATTCCTTTAGAGCACTGTGCCGTGGCCTGGGACTCCCTCGTTCATGCGCGGGAGTGATGTAATTGTGGCTCAATCAGTCAGCTAGCCAGAGCTCACAAACCCAGAAGGAAGATCGGGTGAAGATGGAAGCCCCAGGGAGCCATGACACCTCTCCGCTGGAGGGCTTTGTTTCAAGGTAAGTCCTTCATAATTTGCTTGTATGCAATGCATACTAGCACATTATGCCTTTACCTTGCAGGGGGGGGGGTTTGTTATGCGATTTACTACCGCTTTGATATAGAGCTGTTCCCAGTTTGTATTATAAAAGCCTCCATCCTTTGGGGAAGGACTTCCATCATGGAGTGTCTGTGGGAAAATATGCACATTCAGCTAAAGGACCATTTCTGACTTCAGGTTTTTATATGTGTTAAGAAGACTTGACTCTCAATTGACATTCCATTTCTTCCCAAAGGTATTCAGTAGAGGCAATGTCATGGCTCTGTGCAATTCCATACCAAAATCACAAGATGATGTCGTAATGGACCTTGCTTTGTACACAGGAGTGCGGTCATGCTGGAAAAGGAAATGAACATCCCCAAATTGTAGCCACAATATTTAAAATGTCTTTGTATGCTGTAGCAATAGCAGTACTCTTCACTGCAAACACCTGAACTTAATTTGGAAGGGTCTACTCTGGCCATACAAACGTTTATTTACTAAAAGCAAATAGGCTGTTCACTTTCCAAGGGAAAGTGAACTTTGGAACTGAATTTTCCCCAGAACTTAGTGAATGTGGGGAAATTTCACATTGCAAAGAATACCTAACCATCAAGGAACATAAAGAAGATGACCTCTGCACACCTGTAGGACACCATTTCGGACAACCAGGCCACACAATGGGAGACCTCAATGTTTTAGTACTTAATGGAAATTTCAAATCCATTCGGGAAAGAAAAACTTTTGAACTAAGAATGATAATTTTATTGACACTAGAGATAAGGGCCTTAATTTGGACATGGGATTCCTCAATCATTATCCGACATTTTTATGACCATTAGCTGTAGCTTGACTCCCTCTGTGTGAGTGTAGTACCCCCCCCACACTTTGACTGCATCTTACCTCTAGCCTGCTTTTTTTTTTTTTCTTTCATCTCTTCTAACATTCTGCTAACTTTGTGAGTAGTACTGCTTAGACCTTGAAGAAGGGGACATTCCCCGAAAGCTTGTCCTCAAAATTGTATGATAGTGCAAATAAAAAAAGTATTACGGACAGTACTCAATTGTTTCTTTAACCACATGCAAGAAACTTAAAGCACAGCTTTTTTTGCTTGCACTTGATTGGATGATGGAAGCCATCAGAGCCTTACATCATACAGTAAACACTGTGGAAAATTCCCTTGCAAAGTGCAACTTCCATTGCAAAGGAAACAGGAAAATCCCATAGTGTAGGTATGATGGTCAGGTTTCCACAAGTTTTTTGAGCATATATTGTACAGAGAACATATCAGCATGTCTATGCTGTATGAGAAGAATATGGCAGCAGGAGAAGCTTCTTTTAATTGAGCTAAGTCCATTTATATTGTTCCATACAAGTGTATACACATTATTTGGTTTGTTGAAAGTTAATTTCTAAGGGTCATCAAAATCCAAACTTCACAGTCCAAAAATATACATTAAAGAAGAAAAAGAGAGGAAGCGTGCCCTACAAAAATATACATTACCCAACTTATTTTTTGAATTTGCACCCCACCCAGGGGTGGACTGACCATTTGGAAACTCGGGCACTGCCCGAGGGCCCGGGGTCAGTAGGGGGCCCCATGAGATGCCTCTGGTACCTTTTTTATAGGATTTTTTGAGTTTGGGCAAGGACACAGGGGCCCCATGATCCCTTATTGCCCGGGGGCCCCATGAGTTGTCAGTCCGCCCCTGACCCCACCACAACACATGTGAACTCGTGTTGCATTGTTGTGTGTTGTTTAGCACCTTGACACGAGATGGGTGCCTGGTATACATGAATGGGATGCCCTGCAAAATCCATATATAACATGTGTTACCAGCAGTTGTGTGTGAATGGTTATACCTTAAATAATAACTAGTGTGTGAATGGTTATACCTTAAATAACTAGAATTGTTCCTAGTGGGCACTACGAGTTAGTACAGTCATCAAACTGCAACCAAATGAAAAGGATAAATCAAAATTGCCACATGTGGTGTTTTTGTGTGCTTATATATATATATATATATATATATATATATATACAGGGCTTTCTTTCTGCCGGAACGCGGCGGTACTGCGTTCCGCCACCTTTTTCTTCTTGTCCCCGCTCACCGACTGCCTCTGCAGAGCTGACAAGCTATGCAGAGCAGCGAAAGTGACAGGTGCCGGACGCGGCTTGTTTATGTCATGCTTGCGCGTGCCCGGCACCTGTCACTGCCGCTGCTCACAGCCGGTGAGCGGGGACATGCACGCTTCACCCCCCCCCCCTCTACCGCCAGCGTGTAAACATCGGGGGCGCGGACGATGGGCGAGGACACTATGCACGCTTCACCGCCCCCCCCCGCCGGCGTGTAAACATCGGGGGCGGCGCGGCGACATCAACGGCAGTGACAGCGTGGACGCAGGGGCCGTACAGCTTGGAGTAGGTAAGCTGCGCTCGGCTCCCTGTCACTGACTGCAGTATCATGTATTGCTCTAAATTTTTACTCTCTCCCCAGCCTGTGCCCACCTAAACTATCCCAACCACCTGTGCCCACCTAAACTATCTGAGCCCACCTAAACTATCCTCACCCACCTGAGCCCACCTAAACTATTTCAGAACGCAATTGCTCAGCGCTCAGCGGCGCCGATCGAGAGCGCCCCTCCTGTGCATGAGGAACAGGAAAGATAAATTCAGTGATGGACGGTATTTTTTGGAGGAAAAGGTGGCAACCCTAGGGGAGCCTGTAGGAGCAGGCACATCTACCAGACAGGGTACACATGCATGCTAGACTGATTTTATATCTATGCTGGACGTTTACAAACGGCCTGCCATGATTTTATATCTATGCATGTGTTCCTGGTGTCAGTACGGTACTGATTTTATATCTATGCGTGTGTTTCTGGTGTCAGTACGGTACTGATTTTATATCTATGCATGTGTTTCTGGTGTCAGTACGGTACTGATTTTATATCTATGCGTGTGTTTCTGGTGTCAGTACGGTACTGATTTTATATCTATGCATGTGTTTCTGGTGTCAGTACATTAGTCATTTTATATCTATGCATGTGTTTCTGGTGTCAGTACGGTACTGATTTTATATCTATGCGTGTGTTTCTGGTGTCAGTACGGTATTCATTTTATATCTATGCATGTGTTTCTGGTGTCAGTACATTAGTCATTTTATATCTATGCATGTGTTTCTGGTGTCAGTACATTAGTCATTTTATATCTATGCATGTGTTTCATGCAGATCATGCAAGAGGCAGCCGGGGGTCCGATGACATCATTTCCCTTATATGGTATGTACGGGAAATGATGTCATCGGAAGCCCCTCCCAAATTTTACTTGCATTCCTGTTCTCTAAAGGGGTGGTCCTAGGGTTTGATGGGGGCGTGGCCAGGTTTGGGTGGGGGAGTTCCACCACCTTTCCTCTGAGAAAAAAAGCCCTGTATATATATATATATATATATACATATATATTTATTTATTTATTATGTGTTATTGTAAGTGTCGTCAACCCGGGTCCAAATTCTAGAGACTTGATGAATGAGAGTTCCAAAAAGAAGTCAGTTTTGTGATAATCTGGTGAGTTCTTCCAGTGTCATCCCCACAGCTGTAATCAATGGTTGGACACACATTGACTACAGCTATGGGGATGACACCAGAAGATCTCACTATACTAGGACAAAATCAACTTCTTTTTAGAACTCTCATTCATCAAGTCGCTAGGACTCGGACCCAAGTTGACGACACTGAAAAAAACCCAGAATAAATAAATATATAAGCACACAAAAACACTATACAGTGGGGATCGAAAGTTTGGGCACCCCAGCTAAAAATTTGTATTAATGTGCATAAAGAAGCCAAGGAAAGATGGAAAAATCTCCAAAAGGCATCAAATTACAGATTAGACATTCTTATAATATGTCAACCAAAGTTAGATTTTATTTCCATCATTTACACTTTCAAAATAACAGAAAACAAAAAAATGGCGTCTGCAAAAGTTTGGGCACCCTGCAGAATTTATAGCATGCACTGCCCCCTTTGCAAAGCTGAGACCTGCCAGTGTCATGGATTGTTCTAAATCATCGTCTGGGAAGACCAAGGGATGTCAATCTCAAAGGTTTTAAATGCCCAGACTCATCTGACCTTGCCCCAACAATCAGCACCATGGGTTCTTCTAAGCAGTTGTCTAGAAAACTGAAACTGAAAATAGTTGACGCTCACAAAGCTGGAGAAGGCTATAAGAAGATAGCAAAGCGTTTTCAGATGTCAATATCCTCTGTTCAGAATGTAATTAAGAAATGGCAGTCATCAGGAACAGTGGAAGTTAAAGCAAGATCTGGAAGACCAAGAAAAATATCAGACAGAACAGCTTGCAGGATTGTGAGAAAAACATTTCAAAACTCACGTTTGACTGCACGATCCCTCCAGAAAGATCTGGCAGACACTGGAGTTGTGGTACACTATTCCACTATAAAGAGATACTTGTACAAATATGGTCTTCATGGAAGAGTCATCAGAAGAAAACCTCTTCTACGTCCTCACCACAAAAATCATTGTTTGAACTTTGCAAATGAACATATAGACAAGCCTGATGCATTTGGAAACAAGTTCTGTGGACCGATGAGGTTAAAATTGAACTTTTTGGCCGGAATGAGCAAAGGTACGTTTGGAGAAGAAGGGGCACAGAATTTAATGAAAAGAACCTCTGTCCAACTGTTAAGCATGGGGTTGGATCAATCATGCTTTGAGGTTGTGTTGCAGCCAGTGGCACAGGGAACATCTCACGAGTAGAAGGAAAAATGGATTCAATAAAATTTCAGCAAATTTTGGATGGTAACTTGATGCCATCTGTGAAAAAGCTGAAGTTAAAGAGAGGATGGCTTCTACAAATAGATAATGATCCTAAACACACCTCAAAATCCACGGGGGATTACATCAAGAGACGTAAACTGAAGGTTTTGCCATGGCCTTCACAATCTCCTACCTCAACATAATTGAAAATCTATGGATAGACCTTAAAAGAGCAGTGCGTGACAGACAGCCCAGAAATCTCAAAGAACTGGAAGACTTTTGTAAGGAAGAATGGGCAAAGATACCTCAAACAATAATTGAAAGACTCTTGGCTGGCTACAAAAAGCGTTTACAAGCTGTGATACTTACCAAAGGGGGCAGTACAAGATATTAACTCTGCAGGGTGCCCAAACTTTTGCAGACGCCATTTTTTTGTTTTCTGTTATTTTGAAAGTGTAAATGATGGAAATAAAATCTAACTTTTGTTGACATATTATAAGAATGTCTAATCTGTAATTTGATGCCTTTTGGAGATTTTTCCATCTTTCCTTGGCTTCTTTATGCACATTAATACAAGTTTTTAGCTGGGGTGCCCAAACTTTCGATCCCCAATGTATATGTCAATTCTGGTTTATTCTTTGGTTGCAGTTTGATGGCTTTTTAGAACTCTCATTCGTCAAGTTGCTAGGACTCGGACCCAAGTTTATGTCAATTAAAAAATAAACAAAAAACATGCTTACATATAAATCAAACTTAATTGTTTTCTTTTATTTCTTATTTCAGAGCTTACATACACAATGAAAATGGTACGTTCATGGTTTCCAAAACATTAAGCAAAGGTAAGTTAATGTATTACAGAAGTTCTCCAACTTGCCCTCAGGCCCTACCTACAATACATGTTTTTTGGATGTAAGCTGAATGAAATGTATTTACTTAGTAGATAACCCTTCTGTGTTCCCAAACACAAAGGACTGCCTATAGTTGGGTTCTTCTAGGTATCCTTAGATAAGCTTTAGGGAAACCTTTTATGTGCACACCTTAGATGCGTCCGTTATAAAGGCATATGCATACATAAAGTAATAAAAGCCATAGCATCTTTGGTATGTTGATGTTGCAATGCTTCAAGTTTCCTAACATAAATCTTAGAAGGAATACCTTACTGAGTAGTAGAAATGTACAGTTGGGAGGAAAGTTTGGGTAAGCGTTGGCTCCAAATGGAATTGCTGGATCTTTCCGTGTCCGGTTGGGCTGGTAAAAAAAGGAAACCTAACAAGCGCACATTGAAAGAATAGTTCTCTTTATTTCCAAAAGTGGGAAAGCATCACAGGCCAATATTTTTGGATCACCTAGGATCCCTTTCTCAAGGCAAAGTGATCATGCGCCTAACATTTAGAATGGCGTCATATTTGCAGGTTTTGTTGAAGAATATTGCAATGTGAACAATTGTGTACACCCCAGAGAAATTATTGACTTTTCAAAATATTTGAACAGGCAACAGATGTTTATTTAAAAAGTGCCAGATAGAGGTGATATATTGAATAAAACATGAAAATGTGACTTTTTCATAGTTTATTCAACAAATATTATAATATGTAAAATAGATTACTGTGGGGAACTTAGCACTGTAAAAATCATTGCATAGTGTATGCAGGTGAATTACAACTTGTTTTATTAAGGTCAAATTGGACTTTCATTTGATTGTAAATGTTATAAAGTGAAAACACAATGCACAAATTATTAATAAATACAATACATAAAAAAAATTAAAAAAAATTATAAATAATGTTCAAATAAATAAGTGTTGCAAATAAAGTCCCAATCCAAGATTGGGACTTTATTTGCAACACATATTTATTTTGACATTATTTATAATTTAAGTTTTATATATATATATATATATATATATATATAAAACTTTTTTTCACATATTGTACCCTACCCGTACCCTTCGCTCCTCACAGGACCTCCTACTCTCTAGCTCCCTGGTCTCCTCCTCCCACGCCCGATTACAGGACTTCTCTAGGACTTCCCCCATCCTCTGGAACTCCCTACCCCAATCCATCAGACTGTCACCTACCCTCCTCACCTTCAGGCGCACCCTGAAAACCCTCCTCTTCAGGGAAGCCTACCCCACCCTCACCTAACACCTGACCTCACTGAACAACTAACCTCCTCCACTCCTCCCACCACTCCATCCCCCACAGCCATCTCCTCCTGTATCACCTTCCCCTCCCTCCTAGATTGTAAGCTTGAAAGAACAGGGCCCTCGAACCCCTCGTGTATTGTATTGTTACTGTCTTGTATCATGTTCTGTCCCCCTTGCTACTGTACAACGCTGATCATACCCTTTGGCGCTATATAAATACTGTATAATAATAATATAATAATATTGTATTTATTAATAATTTGTGAGCTGTGTTTTCACTTTATATTATTTGTTTGATGTTTTGTCATTAATGAGCAGCAGCATTTATTAAGGGTATATATATTTCTTTTAGTTTTTTAGCGCAGGTTCTTTATTCACATTTGATTCCAAATGTTAAATATATCCCGTCTTTACATTATTACTAAAAGAGAAATGTGGAAAACATTTTTTTTTTTAATTATACTTACCTAGGTGGATGTAGCATGAGTCCAATGCTGCATCTATCCTCGGCCAGCTCTAAGTGTGAGAACTCAGCGATCACATAACCGCTAACCAATGAGTTCTCACCACCGCTGTGAGCAGAGTGGTGACTGATAGTCTATCCTGCCCCCCGCATCACTGGAGTGCTGGGCTGTGGAGGGGGAGGGAGTGGCTGGTTCATGCTCTCAGCAGATCGCTGACAGGCTGAGCCAGATGCCACTCCAGACTCTGGGGTGGATCCCTACCATATGGTCGTGAGACTTCCCCAGCCTGGACCGGTTCTGTGATGTCAGTCAACAGCGGGCTAACAGCTGAGAAGGGGTCACAGGAGTGCAGTTCGCTCTGCACTCCTGTGACCCGTTTGCAGCTGAAGCCATAGGAGAAGTATAGCCAAATGAGCTTTGGCTGTACTTCTCCTTTAAAATTAGCCAAATTAGTAAGAAAAAAATGTCGCTGTATATTTTTTGCCATTACCATGACCCACAAACAAAAACAAAAAAACAAAATAAATTCTCCTATTTCTGACTTATGTGGCAATTCATGCATAATTCGTGCATAATATTTGATTTTTTGGGGGGCTCATAGCCAGGCCAAGAAAGAAAATTACACATTTTGCTGTTTTTTTATTCTACCCAAACACAGTGACGTGATAGTGACTCTGACACCAATCAAAAAAAAGGTTTTTTTTGGTAAACTTGTGAATATATGAAAGAGTGCACTAAATATAAATAAATACAAAAATTATTAGTTTAAAATAATGATGTCCGTGATAAAAAAATATTATATAAAAGTCCATCCACCATCACAAAGTAATTAAACAGTTCTGAAATCTTGTATAAATCAAACACCGTGCAAAAAAAATCCACCACCGAATGAAATGGGTACACTCACCAGAGCTCTATGCTGACCAGATTATGAGTCAGCAAAGATAGCGTTTGCTCTGGGAGCGATGATCAGCAGAAGTAATCCAAACTGGGAGCAATATATATATATATATATATATATATATATATATATATATATAAATAATATATTTTTTTATATATATAGCAGCCAATCAGCACAATATGGAATAGCCTTAACAGCAGGTAGTCATCACGTCTCCATACCATAGATCATGTTCGGGGAATCAAAAAAGGAAATCATGGTGCAGTACGTTTAAAACCAAAATGTTTTATTAAAACGTCAGAAATGCACTCACAAACAGGGTGTCTAGCCAACACCAGCAATGACAGCCTCAAAAAAGCAGGGACAAGCCTCGCTCACCGCGATATCACAGCCGACAGTCTACGAGGAGCGTCCTGACGTCACATCCAAAAGAAGCCCCGCCCTACTAGTTTCGTCATCAAACGTCTTCACTTTCCGCCCCGTGAGTATATATTTATTTTTTAAAATTATGATCTAAACATTCCTTTTTTTTTCTTTCAGATACCGTCACTCCCACAGCAACTACAAATCATACAACAATGAGTAAGTTAAATTTAATTTTTAAATATCCTAACAGAACACAGAAATATAAAATAATTATAAACACACCTTTCAGTTCTCTAAAGTTTAATAAAAGGCCATATTTTTTTTTTTTCGTCTCAAGCGCTCCTAGCATCCCGAATTTTGGGGAGTTCCAATATGTAAACTTTCACACTTCTCCACAGTATGAAGCATTAGCCAGCTTCCTCCCATGCTCACCTAATGACCCATCACTATAAAGGGTTACCTTACTGGGCAAAAGGAATGTGCCAAATGCAGGCGGGGCAGGGAAACCAATATCCCTGCAGGATATTCTTGTTGAAGTTTGTGTGGAGCATCAAGGGTAATGTATCAAGGGCCCTTGAGAAGAGTTTTACTGATACATACCTTTTGCTTTGTAGTTTCAATTAGGGAATGTGTGTGCTTTACATAGATCTTTCTGTGTGCAGTCCAGACAGTTATACTGTAGTTCATTCACTGCAGGACTAGATCTAGCCTGTCTAATCTATGTGCACCATGATGGTTGAGTTGGGCCTCAATGCCTTATTATAGGGTCCACCCTGCTGATGTCAATGGTCCTGAGGGGCAGGACCAAAATCTTGGGGGGCAGAGCCCACCTCAGCTCCATCCTAGATCAAGACCGGTTTCACTGTTTAAAAAAAAAAAACAACAGCCCTCTTGAAGAATAGGAGGTTTTTGAGGCACACGAAGCAGTGTATGTATGTATGTAGTGGTGGACAAAGTCAGCAAGGGACCCCTGAGCAGAAATGATAGTAATCTAGGCATTATAGTTCACTATAATGTAAGATAAAATAATGATCTGTGGAAATTTGCTTATTTCCAGGGGAATTTTATTTACTGAATGTACCCTGGCCATTGAAATTCTGGTGTTACAGCCAGGGGCAGACCATACTTTAATGGGCCTCAAAACTTCGGAGGCCCCTGTACACCTTCAATGGCTGCACAGCTGACATTAACACACACGCACAGCAGAAAATACACTTTTAATGAAAGTCTTTGCTGCCAATATGAGTCAAAAAGAGTTAAACTCTCTAGTATAGATGTAAGCCAGACAAGCTGCCGTCATATATTTGGGTTGCAGTAAAAAATGAAGTACCTGGAGGAAGCATTCAGAGATATGAGGAAAGTACACATACTGTGCATAGTCAGCATCTCTGGTGGGAACTGACCCCAGAACTGCTAGGTCACTATGGCTTAGAAATCTGTAAAAAAGAAAACGTCAAATCAATACTGTAGCACAAAAAAAGGACCTAACTAAACTCAATGTTGGTCTACCCAAGCTGGACCATCAATTTTAATATCTCATGTTTGTGTTGTATTTCAACAAATATTGGACCATGATAAAGACAGGAGCCACTAATTTATAATTTATTTGAAAGCTGAACACCAGGAGAGCAGCTATTAAAGAAGTAAATCCATATTTTTTATCTGTTTTACCTGTCAAAGGATTTGTGATTTTATGTAGTCATTTTCTTGCTCCAACACCCTCCCATCAGCCTACACAGCTCAGTCACCAATGACCACTATCAGTAGCACAGATTGGTCAATAAAGCTGGCCATAGATTAGGGGTGTCCAAACTATGGCCCTCCAGGTGATGAGGAACTGCAAGTCCCATGAGGCCTTGCAAGACTCTGGCAAGATACCCAGAGGCATAATGAGACTTGTAGTACTTCAACAACTGGAGGGCCATAGTTTGACACCCCTGCAATAGCTGGATCAAAATTTGGCTGATTCAGCAGGGACTGTCCAAATTTCAATCAATCTATAGGCATTTACAGTTGATATGATGATGGACGTCTCAGAAAAGGGCTTGTTGGAAAATTTTTGTGTAATCTATATATTAAGTGTATTCTGACAGCAGAGTACTCCCCACTGTCAGAATACAATATCACTGTGGGGGAGATTTCTTCATCCACCTCACTTGTGTGGATGAAGGAAACAAATCCATGTATGGCCAGCCTAACTCAAGATGAGACCACACCTCAACTTGTAGACTGGACAATAAAGGAGCAGTAGAAGACTGATAAGGTCATCCCTCTGCTACGTGGAGTTTTATTGTCAACACTTGGTAAGTTTGTAAATACATCCTACGTTCTTGTACAAACTTGTAGATGGTCATATGCTGACTAGAACAGTAATAAGTATGGTCCATACTAGTTTATACAACAGATCCCTTAAAACCTTGAACCGGTAGTCCCAATTTTTGGACATTTTTAGAAGTGCCATCCTTTACAGTATGGATTTGGTTAGTGAACATGTGGTTTACACTATCCAAATTTGTACTTTATTGCTTTTATTTTTTTCATTTCAGCACCAAGTAGCAGCAACAGCACAGCCCACACTGCTACCTCAAATACAGGTATATTTATAAAGGAAAATGTCAATGAATTAAATGGCAAATTTTACATTTTAAATAACTAGAGAGGACCCGTGCTTTGTGCCATATCATTGTCCCCCGTAGCATATTCTTCACTCCCCTGCCCAGCACTGGGAGCAAAGAAAATACCTAAGGCTGTCATAGAGTATGTGATTTACTCCAGTTGGGCTTTCTGATTGGCCTAGATGATGGGGAGAAAGTCCTTGGCCCTGTATAAGCTCCAATTACAACGAAGTGGAACTTATCCAGGGCTTTCTATTCCCATTAGATGAAAAGAGAAGAGGGGGGGGTAAAAAAAAAGGGGATATGTGCTGCTGGGGAAGAGGTATTAAAGCTAACCTGTTACTTTGCATTGTATGGACAAAGCATAGGTTTGTTGTATGGCTTTGAACTGCTGTATTATGTTTTTTTTTAATTAATTTCCTAACATAGGAAGAACAGCTAATGGGGAGAAATGTATCATAATATATTATATATTTTATTATATTATTTTAAATTAAAGCACGCAAATATGATGAATATAGTGTAGCTTATCAGTCCTTAAACATGGTGGCTGCATTTGTTTTCTTCATTCAGGCTTTTTTCCCTTTATTTTCACCTAGTGATCCTACCAGTAAAACTCTTCAGGTTCACACCTATGCATGTTGTAATTGATGCATTTTTCCAGCACATTTTGCATTTTTGAACACACATTTTTGACACATTTTTGATGCGTTTTTCTATTATAATGCCAATAGGAAAGTATTGAGTGCGACTTTGATGCGACTTTACGCTGTAGTGTAAAGTTGCATCAAAGTAGTGCAGGCACCTTTTCAATGTCGCTGCAACTTTGAAAAGGTTCCTGCACTTTGATGCGACTTGAGTGCCAGAGAGTGTAAAGTTGCATCAAAGTTGCACTCAATACTTTCCTATTGGCATACAAATCCGCAAAACACATTAAAAAAATGCAACACAACGCTTATGTTTTTGCTGCAGTTTCATTGAAGTCTACTGCACCAAAAAATGCAAACTGCTGCAAAAAAAAGTCCCTGAGCCAGGGGCAGACTGATAACTCATGGGGCCCCCGGGCTATAGGGGATCATGGGGCCCCTGTGTCCTTGCCCAAACTCAAAAAAGCCTATAAAAAAGGTACCAGTGGCATCTCATGGGGTCCCCTACTGACCCCGGGCCCTCGGGCAGTGCCTGAGTTTCCAAATGGTCAGTCCGCCCCTGCCCTGAGCCTTTCTGAAAACGCAGCAGCTGAAAATGCTTAGATGTGACATTTCTGCAAAACGCACTAAAAAATGCATAGGTGTGAACCAGACCTTAGGGTGACAACTCTCCCACATTGCATTGTATGTTTGAGGAGCATTGTCTCTCTAGAACAGGGTGTGTGTTAGGACTACAACCCCCCTCCCCCCCAACCTATATTACATAAGAAAGATGACTTTTAAAGTTCACTAATAACATTGATTGAGAGCAGGGGCGGACTGACCATTTGGAAACTCGGGCACTGCACGAGGGCCCGGGGTCAGTAGGGGGCCCCATGAGATGTCCCTGCAGGGGCGGACTGACCATTTTGAAACTCGGCACTGCCCGAGGGCCCGGGGTCAGTAGGGGGCCCCATGAGATGCCCCTGGTACCTTTTTCATAGGCTTTTTTGAGTTTGGGCAAGGACACAGGGGCCCCATGATCCCCTATTGCCCGGGGGCCCCATGAGTTGTCAGTCCACCCCTGTGTCCCTGGTACCTTTTTCATAGGCTTTTTTGAGTTTGGGCAAGGACAAAGGGGCCCCATGATCCCCTATTTCACGGGGGCCCCATGAGTTGTCAGTCCACCCCTGTGTCCCTGGTACCTTTTTCATAGGCTTTTTTGAGTTTGTGCAAGGACACAGGGGCCCCATGATCCCCTATTGCCCGGGGGCCCCATGAGTTGTCAGTCCGCCCGATTGAGAGTGCAAAGAAAGTCCTAAGGACACCAAATATCTGGCAGTTCTGTAGTTGCAGAAATGTACTTAGCCTGAAATCAATGAAATCAATGTTGGCACAACATTTAGACCCAATTCACACACACACACATATAATAATATTAATTCAATTTTCTTTTTAATTTCAGCTACAATAGTTACAAAAACCACAAGTGCCAGTTCGGCAGTACAGACCAGCCTCCTATCTGTGGCTTTATTTCAGATCCTTGGCTTGCTGATCATCACAAGCAAGTAAACGTCCCAAAGGCTTCCGTTCACCGCCTACCCTGTACGGACATTTTCAAAGCTGTACATTTGTACGTTTGTGACAACTCAACATTTTACGTAATGTCCAACAGCTCAACCAGTATAAATGATCTAAATTTTTTTGTATTGAACTTAAAAGATTAATCATAGCAGGAAGGAATCACGTTTTGGAGTTCAATAAAATATAAGAGAGGGGGGAGTCTAATATGGTTTTATTTTTATCACTTTGATTTGCACTACAGAAATAAAACTCACTTCTGTTCAGCTGTTATGGATTTTGCTATGTAATGCACTCCTATAGGAAGCCTTATCACCCTCCTGTACTTGTTTTGATCTACCAGGAAATGAGCCGGAGAGAGTGGTTAGACCAGTCCATTTGATGGAAAGGAATACAGAAACTCACCTTGAACTTGGCAGGTTTCTCAACGCAAACATAGCCAGGGGGGGAAATTGCTTATGTATTAATTTACTGCTCAGAAGAGTCAATGCTTCTACTGCGTCTATCTACAATAGTAATACAAAAGCATTGCAAAAAGCCTTGATACCAAAATCAGTACCTACAATGCCATCTATATCATATATACCATGAATACGCTTCGGTTTTTTTAAACAGATTCCTCCTCCAAAAAAAAATGCAGGTAAAACACATAAAATCAGCTGTTTAAAATGCTTACTGAAAGTGGATATAAAACTTGTTTTTCTTTTTTTTTTTACTTAAAATAACAAAAGTGTTTTACTTACCTGTTATGTGTAATGGTTTTGCACAGATCATGCCCGATCCTTCTCTTCTCGGGTCCCCTGCTATCACTCCGGGCCCCTCCCACGACCACAGAATGCCCCCAGAGCACACATGCAGATAATGGCTCAGCCCCACCCCCTGCTCCCTCCTCACTGGCTGTGATTGAAGGCAGCAGGAGCCAATGTCTTCCACTGCTGTTTCCCAGCCTCCCACCCCCACAGAGTGCCCCCAGAGCAGACACGCAGAGCAAGGCTTGGCCCTGCCCCCTGCTCCCTCCTCACTGGCTGTGATTGAAGGCAGCAGGAGCCAATGTCTTCCTCTGCTGTTTCTCAGCCTTCCGCCACCGCAGAGTGCCGTAAGAGCAAACACACAGAGCGTGGCTTGGACCCACCCCCTTCTTCCTCACTGGCTGTGATTGAAGGCAGCAGGAGCCAATGTCTTCCACTGCTGTTTCTCAGCCTCCCACCCCCGCAGAGTGCCCCCAGAGCAGACACGCACAGCGTGGCTTGGCCCTGCCCCCTTCTCTTTCCTCACTGGCTGTTACTGAAGGCAGCAGGAGCCAATATCTTCCACTGCTGTTTCTCAGCCTCCCACCCCCGCAGAGTGCCCCCAGAGCAGACACACAGAGCGTGGCTTGGCCCTGCCCCCTTCTCCTTCCTCACTGGCTGTGATTGAAGGCAGCAGGAGCCAATGTCTTCCACTGCTGTTTCTCAGCCTCCCACCCCCACAGAGTGCCCCCAGAGCAGACACGCAGAGCGTGGCTTGGCCCTGCCCCCTGCTCCTTCCGCACTGGATGTGGTTGAAGGCAGCAGGAGCCAATGTCTTCCACTGCTGTTTCTCAGTCAATGAGGAGAGAGAGATCCAGGAGAGCTGAGGCTCTTGTGTACATCGCTGGATTGCAGTCAGGCTCAGGTAGGCATAGGGGGGCTGAGGGGGGGCTGCACACTGAAAAGTTTTTATCTTTATGCATAGAATGCATGATGGTAAAAAAACCTTCAGCCTGTAAAACCCGTTAAAGTATTTTCCACTTTGCATAAATTATTGGTAATTTATTAGCAATATGCCTTTGACTTGAAAATGTGACCACTCCAAGAGGGCTCAATTCTCTAATACAACCTTCGACCCCCCCCTCCACCTTGCACATCATAATCCTCTTCTCTTCTGGGAGTATCTAAATACTGTATGTGCTGGTCCAGCTCCTCTGCACCCTATTCTCCTCTTTACATAACTTTTTATGCAGCTGTCAGGGAGGAATAAAGGAAAATGCTATAGAGCAGTGGTCTCCAAATGTCAGACCTGGAACCAGATGTGGCCCTTTGTTTGCCTTTATCCGGCCCATGGGGCATTATTCCTGCCACTGACACCAATGATGGGGAATAATTCCTTCCACGGACACTAACGATGGGACAAAATTCCTTCCACTGACACCAACAATGTGGCACTACTCCCACTGGCACCAGCTATTTATCCCCTTAATACCAAAGATCGGGCATTGTTTACTCCCACTGGGCACAGTCGCCCCCCCCCTAAATTCTGAAGGACAGTAAACTGGCCCTTTCTTTGGAAAGTTTGGAGACCTTTGCTATAGAGTGTCAATGGAGTCTTCAGGGACTTATGAAATCATCAGATGCCTCAGGTCTTTTTGATGTCCACAAAAGGGAAGCTTTAACAGGTACATAATATACCTAAAATATGTTAAATGCATATGTAATCTTATGGGAATATTGTTAATGAAGTAAATGGTCTTGCAACAGGTACTCTGTAAAGAATGTAATGCCTTCGATACAGTGTTAACTTGAAAAAACATTGCTTAACGGTGACTCTGAAGTATTTTCCTCACTAATTGAGCTAATGACCCACCTCTTTAACTTCACCCCCCCCCTTCCTTAGTCTGTATGGGGCACCTTTGTAGCATAAGGTACCCTACAGACTCCTCCTCCTTGCACCCCTGGAAGAATCTTGACGTTGGGTGATTAAGTCACTTGGATTGTTTACTCTACAGAAGATAGATAAGTAAAAAAACAAAAGAGGATTCTCTAGGTGGGTCTTTACGATAAACAAAATGGAGAAAGGCTTTGGAATGACAACTGTGTTGTCTATATGCAATCTTTCATCCTTTTTCAATGAACAGAAAAATAATAAAATGATAACCCAACTCTGTAGATCTAACATACACATTCCATATTAACCTATAAAATAATAGTGTATAACAGAACACAGAATTTTTGAATATTGTATGAAATGTATTTAGCATTTTTGACCTACAGTTGATTTGTCTTTACATATAGCTAATGCATTTGCAAAGTCAATATACCAATTGAATATTATATCAATTCTTTTTCCATTTTGGTGTGAAAACTGGAAATATGTTTTCTAGATATGATCGCTAAAATGTAAACCAATGTGTATTTAGTTAGCTTTTCTTTATGCCAACACATTAATTACAGCCAATGGTTAATATCTTCATTATTTAAAATGTTGTTTTATTAATGCAGATCCAAAGTATAAATATAATGAATAAAAATCTCATTAAACTAATTGGTTTTTTTTTTGTACGTAAATAGAGTATTTTAAAACTAGAGCTTTGCATACTATTGGTTTTATTTAAAGTAAGTTTAGTATTTTATACAATGGAAGAGGGTTATAGCCAGGATTTTGTTACTGTCTGCGTCCACACTGAGGACATTTTATCCACTTTCTACTTTTTGCAGGTGTCGCGGAGACAGAGAGTGAGAGGAAATCTTTGCAATGTGGTCACAGAGAGAAATTTAAACCTGCAGAGATGTTAAGGTGTAACTCCACATCTTTTGTTGAGAAAAAAAAAAGCAATACCCTTTGGGTGATTTCTAGGAATGTTAACAAACTTTGTTACTGATTCTTACCCCTGTCTGCTTTGAAGACATATCCGCTTATTTTACTATGTACTTTCCAGACTAATTCCTGAATGGGAGGGTCTGGATCATTATATCCTCCAGTTGCATTTTCAGTGTTTTAATGATCAAAGTTTCAGAAGACCACATCCCAAGCAGTTAACCCATGGGGGATATCTTATAAAAAAAAAATGGCATTTCAATTGCAAGGTATTCCTATATTTGACTTGCATTTTAGTGGGAACATCTAAGAAAATCAGTTAGCCAATCACAAAAGCAGGAAATTATAGTTTTGAGGGCTTTCTATACACCAACAGTGTACAGAACACCTCCAGGTTTTGTATTGAATTACATTTTTTGGACAGTTTTAGAAAATTACATTGCTTGAAATGTGACTTGTAATAACATTAGATTACAAAATGGCTTGTGTAGCTATAGTATATGCTATATTTTATCCAACAAAGTGGAGTTCTCTTTAACGCTACCACACTCAGTTCACAACTTTGCTGTGCTTTCAATCAACCTTATGAAGAGTTTGAATTCTGCTGTAACATGGAGTATGAACTTCATAGGATTGAATGGAGAGTTCAGCATGGGCGGGCCCAACTCAAAGGATTTTGACAAAGGGGCTCTACAACAAGTGAGTAGTTTTGCAGGGGGGATTGGAGAGCACAGAAAGGTATATAGTAAGTGTAAATACACCAAAGATGTAGTTACACTTTAAAGAAGGAATATCTATATAGGTTAACAGGGACGGACTGACAACTCATGGGACCCCTGTGTGTTTGCCCAAACTCAAAAAAGCCTATGAAAAAGGTACCAGGGGCATCTCATGGGGCCCCCTACTGACCCCAGGCCCTCGGGCAGTGCCCGAGTTTCCAAATGGTCAGTCCGCCCCTGTAAGTTAATGTTTAAGTTGTAAATGTATTTGAATCCGTGATCTATTAATAGCATGACGGGCTATTAAAAAAATTATGTATTGTTTAATGTGTACTTAGTATATCTGCCCTGTGTAATAAAAAGATTTATAGCTCACATTAAAAATGTTTCCTCTTGCTTTATATTTCATTATACCTTTGGGGTGGATTTACTGAAGGCAAATAGACTGTGCACTCTGCAAATGCAGTTGCTCCAGAGCTTAGTACATTATGTTAAGCTTCACTTTGCACAGAATACACAATCACATTGTGTATTCTGTGCAAAAAAAACAGCAGTTTTGCTTGCTCATGAATGGATGATGGAAGTCAGCAGAGTTCCCCCTCATTTACTAAGCTCTGGAGCAATTGTACTTGCAGAGTGCAATTTTTTCTTCAAAGTGCACATTCTATTTGTCCTTAGTAAATACGTCCCATTGAATGGTTCTCAATTCCTTTGAATGGTCCTCATTAAAAAATGTTTGCAGGTGTGTAACTTAAAAGTGGTTATAGACCTTTACATATACCCATTGAAAGGACTGACCTCAGCTGATACACAAAGATGAAACAAATCCTCTTATGTAAGTTGTGCCTGTCTATCTTCAGTCTTCTCTTCTCTACATCTGTTCAAAGTCCAGAATTTATAAAGATTGTCTGAGCTGTCAGAAAGCAGAGGGCAGCGAGCTGAAGTTACACTCAGAGAGGAGAGCTCTGAGAGCTGATTGGAGGGAAGGGACACACCCCTCTTTGCACAGCACACAGGAACAGAGCTAAGGCTGTCAATCACAGGCTGCGTGTTGGAGCTCCCTCCCCTGTCACATATTTTTTCTTGGTGTCAGGGGAACTTGTCAGAAGTAATGCATTCTGATAGCAGAGGAACAAAACAGCAGACATAAATTACACTTAGTGCTCTGGGTTGAGACAGGTACACACTATAGAAGGATAATCTTTGTTCATTTTTCATATCTGAGGTTTACAACCACTTTAAGGAGTCTCTCTCAATAATGGACAGAAATTTCAATTAAAAGCAAATTGAAATAAAGTATTTTAAGTTCGTTCTTGTGGCGTTATTCTTTTGCCTAAATTATTTTCTATTCACTAGAATTTTGCCTCTAGAGCTTCCAGGCAATTTGTACACGTCTGAGTGGTCAATTTTCTTCTTCCCCTTGTGCCCACATTAGATCCATACAGCCCTGAGGCACCATGCAGGAGCATGTATATAGAATGCTTTGGCCTGAAAAGTAAGAGTGTCAGGACAGATGGTGCAAAAGCCATAGGAAATATGCACTTATGTGCAAATAATGTTTGTTTAAGCAAAGTTTAGACCTTTCACTTGTGGCTTTTTGCCCCTACTGAGCCACCGGCTACTTCCCACTAAAGCAGCCACAGCTGGTCATGTGACTAAAATTCTGTGTTGGCAGAGCACTCCCAAGCTGCAGTCTTCTGATCATGTGTAGGATTACCTGCGACACGAGGGGGCTCCATATACTGTATACTGTCGGCTGGGTGCCACTGATGTCAAAAAATAATGGTGGTGCTCAATAGTGATTGCTAAGACTATTTTAAGCAAGAGAAAATTACTTGGGCCACTGTGGATCAATATTTCAAGGTCCACAAATAGCACATCACAATTACTGTCGTTTAAAAGAAAAAAGAAGGAGACATGGTCCCTAATGTTGGCTATGCATTTGGCACTTTTGGGTCAATTTTAGATGCTTTCCATAGGCTTTTTTTGGTTCAAATTTTTATTAGTACAAGTAAGTAGTGTACACAGCCAAAGTTAAGACATGAAGAACAAACAAGGAAATACAATCTCATTCCTGCATGTACAGTACATTTTCTGGGTTGTGAAAGTTGGCATCACACATTAACATCGCACCTGTGTTAGGAACATATATAAACAATGCATTCAATATATAAAAACTGGTCCTAGACCACCTGGGAAAAATTGGTCTGTATGCTCCAAAATGGTTTTGTATAGCGTGTATATATCCAGTATAAGTCTTTATTGCTTGTCTCCCTCCTGTCCAGGGGCGGACTGACCATTTGGAAACTCGGTCACTGCCCGAGGTCAGTAGGGGGCCCCATGAGATGCCCCTGCTACCTTTTTCATAGGCATTTTTGAGTTTGGGCAAGGACACAGGGGCCCCATGATCCCCTGTTGTTTGGGGGCCCCATGAGTTGTCAGTCCGCTCCTGCTCCTGTCTTGTCTTCTTTTACTACAAAGAAAAAGGGTGAGGTTAAAAGAGGTAGGGATGGGGTCACACCTCTCTAGACCAATCTGCGCTGACTAGAAAGAAAAATTTAGAATATTAGGGTCAGCTCAAGGTTCTAGCAAGGACTGGTCAAAATTCAAGGTGAGATAATTATCTACTCAAGGTTGATCCACTACTGTAGCCTCTATTTTAGTGTGAATCCCAAAGAAATGTTCTTCCACCATTCACCAGTGTAAAATCAACATCAACCGCACTCACCAGATGTTAGTGAGTGTTGCGCCTTTTAGGATTTTAGGGATCCTACACCCCCTCTATATCTTCCAGAGCTCCTTTCACCTTGTATGGTTTGATGTAATACTTCCACTTACTCCTAATAGAAGCTCCATACAGGTGCATAAAAGAAAAATACCATAGTGTGATATTGATAATACCTTTGTACAGTATTAAATAACACCAGGCCACTCACATATTCAGAAAAAGTTAAAAGGATTGATTTATTGCCTCCATTGGCTCACACAGATCCATAGGACCACAATCCAATCCAGAAACAAGAGACCTCACAGCCTTTTAGTTTGCAGAGGATAACAGACACAGCTCAGATAGCAAAGCTGGCCGCCTGGAATGCACCACATGGCGTGCGTTCCACTCACCGGAAGTGACGCAGGACGGCAGGCCGTAAGTGCGTCAATGCGTTTAGCCCCTCCCACAGGGCGTTCTCAAGACTTGTATAGAGGGGGGTGTAGAATCCCTAAAATCCTAAAAGGGGCAACACTCACTAACATCTGGTGAGTGCGGTTGATGTTGATTTTACACTGGTGAATGGTGGAAGCACATTTCTTTGGGAGAAGATCTTTTTGAATTTATTTGATGGGAAGAAATAACTTTTATTTTTATTTTATTTTGTACACAATTTATATATTTTTTTGGACACTATTATATCGCTATATTTTTTAATTTATATAATAATTTTGTTTATATGGTGAGGAGGTTAATTTGCACTGTTTTTATATTATTTCATATTTAATTGGTGTATTGCACCGGTGCGCAGCAGCATACTTCTACCTCCAGGATTTATTGAAAGGTATTCCTGTGCGCTGGGGTGTGAGAGAGATATTTCACAATTGTTTGTTTTGAGGATGTGGTGAAGTAGAGAAGCCTAAACTGAGTTCTAGATAGGTCTGGGGGGCATCTATTCAACAAAACCATTATGGGGTTGTGGTAGAGCAGGCGCCCCGTTAGTTTGGGAAGAATTTGAAAAATACCAACCCAAAACTGGGTAACTACAGGGTAGGACCACCAAATATTCCCTCAGTTTTCAATACAAAAAGTGATCATGTGGAATTAAAGAAGACCTTCGCTATGGAAGCAGTACCTAAAAAAAAGCAAGCGAAGGACAAAGGACTAGTCAGGACATCAGTATTTCCCTTGGTCAGCAGCTGATGTTTTTCCTATTAGTGACTTACCATGCCTTGTTCTGCAATGTGCCTCTTTGGGGAGGAAGCTACCTTGGTAGAGATGAAGGCTTTCCTTCCTTAAAGCGGAGTTCCACCCATTTTTTAAAGTGCATCTCTGTACATTGTACCTGACAGGTAAAGCTCAATTTGGATATATTTTTTTTGTCATATAAATACTTTTAAAATCCTTTTTAGGACTGCAGTTCCAGTCCCGGCCGCCTAGGCGATGACGTTGTAAGGCAAATCACAAGGTCTCCTGGGATGTCGTGTCCTGTATTCCAGGAGTCCTTTGGGTTCCTAGTATCGCAATACTTCGAAACCGGAAATGGCATGAATGGGAGGGGTTTGGCGCCATTTTAGCGGAGTCCTGTGTGTGGAAGACGTGGATGCTGAGTGCTGCAGACTGCGCTGTTCTCTAAAGCTGGAATTGCAGAGTGTGTGTACATCACACTCCGTCTAGTTAATTTGGGCACTTTGGTAACTATCTTTTGTCTGCGCAATCAACTTTTAATCTGATGTGGTCACTTTTGATGGGCTAACTTTCTGTGGTTTAGATACGGTCATGTATCAGTACAAGCGCAAGATCGAGTGGTGCATGCTGGGATAGCCAGCAGCACCAATTCCAGGAAGTAAAGACCTGCGGGCTTCAGATGCCCACAGCCATCATGGCGCCTGCCTGCTTCCGAGATCCTGGTAAAGTTTAACTTATTTTAAAGTAATTACAATGCTGTTACTAATTACACTATCCAACTGTTAATGCTAATGTAAAGGAAATCGTGGATCTGCTTTTAAAAATAATTTATTCAGGGGACTGGAACTCCGCTTTAAGTCAGAACTGCTCTCCTGATCAGGGCGGACTGACCATTTGGAAACTCAGGCACTGCCCGAGGGCCCGGGGTCAGTAGGGGGCCCCATGAGATGACCCTGGTACCTATTTCATAGGCTTTTTTGAGTTTGGGCAAGGACACAGGGGCCCCATGATCCCCTATTGCCCGGGGGCCCCATGAGTTGTCAGTCCGCCACCTGCTCCTGATGACTGATAATCTGATGACGGATGGAGTAATAGTCAAATGCCACAGAATTAACAAAGATCGGCAGAATGAATAAAAGGTTCTTAGTCCTTAGGCACAGTTTCCTTTTCAAGAAGAGTAAATAGCACAGTAGTGACATCAGCAAATATCAGTCCTATGAGACTAGTAACTAGTAGTGATATGCAGCAGTGCCTTAGATGACCACCCACTGCAGATATACTGTATAGCTGTAAAGCTAAAGAATAGGATGCCTGGGAACAGTCACATATTAAGAAGTAAACTGTTATATTTCGAAAGGAATAGAGGAATTAAAGACAAAAAGTTAAATTTTCATAGGGATGTATCTCTAAAAACCTTTTCAACAACACTAATACAATATTCATGCTTGTTCATTTTTAAAATGAACCTTTCAAATACCAAAGCCATCAAGCATGATGGTACCTTAATCCTTTACTTCAGCTGTTTGAATTGCTCATCTTTCTTCAAGATATGAGACCTGAGCACATTGAACAGCACTGTTACTAATACACAAATGTCAGCATTTTATTAAAAGTCAACAGCTCCATAGCTGTCAAGAGTACTAATGGTAGTATGTAAAAAAAACAAAAAAATTAAAATAATTTTTTTTCAATGTTTTAAATTTTTTTTTTCTTTTTTGAACATTTGCTTACTTCTTTACCTATTTTTTTTTATATGCTGTCATCAGAGTAGCTCACCATAGTGACACTGTACTACTCTGGGGGGCGATCAGGTTTTTGTTTTTTTGATACAGAGATGATCACTGTATAGACAATAGTTTTAGCTGTCATGAATGGGTTTCCCATTCATGAACAGTTTGCTTATGAATGTGATCTGCGATTGGCTACAGCTAATCACATGGTACAGGTAGCCAGGTACCATGTGATTGTTGTGAGCCAATTACAGATCACAACAGTAAGCAAGCTGTTCATGAATGGAAAGCCATTCATGATAGGTTGTTTATTATTATATTATTATTATTATTATACAGTATTTATAAAGCGCCAATAGTTCGCTCAGCGCTGTACATTACAAAGGGGGACAGAACATGTGACAGAACAATAACAATACAATGCAAAACATGAGGGGATCGAGGGCCCTGCTCTTTCGAGCTTACAATCTAGGAGGGAGGGGATGGTGGCACAGGAGGAGATAGCTGTGGGGGATGGGGTGGTAGGATGAGTGGAGGAGGTTGGCAAGTTAGCAGGGGGTGGGGTAGGCTTCCCTGAAGAGATGGGTTTTCAGGGTGTGCCTAAAGGAGAGGAGAGTAGGTGATAATCTGATGGGTTGGGGCAGGGAGTTCCAGAGGATGGGTGACACCCTGTAGAAGTCCTGGAGACCAGGGTACTAGAGAGAAGGAGGTCTTGTGAGGAGCGGAGAGTGCGTGTAGGGTGGTACTTGGATATTAGGTCAGTGATGTAGTTCGGGGCAGTGTGGTGGACAGCTTTGTACGTCAGTGTTAGGATTTTGAATTTGATCCGTTGCGCAATCGGAAGCCAGTGGAGGGATTGGCAGAGGGGGGTGGCAGAAATGGAGCGGTTGGAAAGGTGAATGAGTCTGACAGCCGTATTCAGGATCGACTGAAGCGGGGATAGCCAGCGGCGAGGCAGGCCAGTAAGGATGGAGTTGCAGTAATCGAGTCTACATTGTTATTATGTGATCGCTATAGCCAATCATAGCTATCACATGATACCTGGTTACTGGTGGACACAGTGGTCACATTAGGGGCGGCTGCACACTCCTAAACCCGAGCAGGCACAATCACGTATATATAAGCGACTAAGCCTGCACGTGTCGCCCCACTGCAGTAAATGAACTCTAGCGGGGTGGCATGTGGTTAAACATTGGTAAAGGAATGGGATACTTTAGGTGCAAAAGTATTTTTCTACTTAATGTAACTAAGTTTGGCAAATGTAAATTCAGATCTTTATACGAAGTTAGTGGAAGTATTCAGATGCTGCTTTATTGGAGCAAGTAGTGTTCTTAGATCAATAACTGAAGTAGTGTTCTTAGATCAATAACTGAAGTAATGTTCCTAGATCGATAACTGCACAACTCTATAGACATGCTAAAGTATTACAACAAGTGAAATGTTGAGAAGTGTAACCTAGATACAAGGTCATCTGATCAATTAAAAGCAAATTTAACAAAATGAACAGGACATAGGCGTTCCAAGGAATGTTTACTGAAGTGAGCAGGAATACATTAAGAAAAACACCCACATTAATGTTGAATGGAATGCTGTACTGGGGCATTGTATCAGAAGTTAATATTAACCCCTTTGTTCCTTCAGGTGTGATAAGGATCAGTTAGTATAATGTATTAAGCCAAATAGCATGGGGTTCTACCTTTAACTTCCTTTTCTCAGTTCACCTACTCAGTTCATACAGATGCCTCTTGGGTTTAGGTGTTCTCTGCATCAATAGGCATGGAAAGGTCATATTATATTGCAAGCTCAACACACAAGTTTACCATGTCTACATCTTCAGTTTCATTCTCAGCAATCATGTACAGCAGAAACATTTTTATTTTTTACTTTTAGTTTTAAACAAAGTAGGATATTTTACCAAAGTAGTATTAAGCCAAATGGCATGTTTTTTTCTTTTTACTTAACTTTTTATTTTATAACATAGGAGACCAAACGTCCACTATGTGATCATTTTTTGATGACGGGTGTCTTAACCACTTCAATACCGGGCACTTTTATCCCCTTCCTGGCCAGGCCAATTTTCAGATTTCAGTGTTGTTGCACTTTGGATGACAATTGCATGGTCATGCAACAATGTACCCATAAAACATTTTAGCTTTTTTCACATAAATAGAGCTTTCTTTTGGTGGTATTTAATTACTACTGAGTTTTTTATTGCTTGCTAAATAAAACAAAAAAACCCAGAAACTTTAAAAAATAAAACGCGTTATAAAATTTTGCAAATAAATAATCTTCCTTCATAAATTTAGGTCAAAATGTATTCTGCTACATTTCTTTGGTGAAAATACCCCACAATAGTGTATATTATTTAGTCTGTAGAAAAGTTATAGAGTCTACAAACCATGGTATGTATATATATATGACAATCGATCAATCCTGATGTACTGATGGCCAATCTAATTTTTTGAGGCCCAGGATAGTACAATTACCTCATACCCATTTTTGGAAAATAGACAGTCCAAGGTATTTAGTAAGAGGCATGGTGAGTTTTTTGAAGTTGCAATTTTTTGTTACAGTTTTTTGGAAAATGTAGAGATTGAAAAAAAAAATTCACATTTTACGTATTTTCGCCAGCCCAGTACAGCGTTATTATATAACTGGTGTGGTGGTGATCAGGGACACTGACTGGTGACAGTATGTAAAATAATAATAATAATAATAATAATTTTTTTTCAATGTTTTCAATTTTTTTTTTTTTAATTTATTATTATTACAGGTACTTATATAGCGTGTTCAATTTACGCACTGCTTTACATATACATTTATCAGTCTCTAACAATCACGGGGCGTACAATCTAAGGTCCCTAGCTCACATTCATGCATACACATATTAGGGTCAATTTAGATAGGAACCAACTAACCTACCAGCATGTAACAGTATACTACGCTGGGTAAGTGATACAGATTTTTTTCTACACAATATGATTGCTAATACCAATGTATTTAATTGATATTAGCAACCATTGTTACTGAATGAATCTGATTCATTCAGTCTTTTGTTGTGATTAGTTGTGATTGGGAAAAGCCCATCACATAATACAGATGGGCTCTGATTGGCCCTGTCTGTACCATGTGACTGGTTTGACCAATCACAGCTAACAACACAATTGTATACAATGGATGGCATGAAAGGAAGCCATCCATTGTATACAATTGTCATGTGATCTGCTGTAATTGGTCATAGCAGTCACATGACACTGCTAACGGGCTGGTGTAATGATCTGTCATTGACTGTGTCCCGTGGACACAACCGGTAACAGATTGCTCCGCAGCGCAGCCCCGCGGCTGCATAATCGGCACCTTCTGACAGGATGTCATATGATGTCCACTCAGAAGGAGGAGCGTCCCGCCTGGCTTTCAGTCTGCTATAGGCTGGGTGGGAAGGTGTTAATGAGACATCCAGGGTCTAAAAGTCCCTGGATATCTCCCCTGTACTCCACTGAAAGTAATTCAATGCAGATTGCATTGCCTTACATTCTTTCCTGGCCATTTTGGCCGGGGACACTGACAGGGGGTCCCGGAAATGACATTTTACACGTAGCTTCTGGGTCAGCAGCAAGAAGTGGAGGAGAGCGGACGTGTGTCCACTCTGCTCATTCCCCCTACCCGGCGGCACCTGCTTTGTCAGTCTCGGGGCCTGCAGATGCAAGTGGAGCCCTGGATACATGGCGGGGACTTGTGTGGATTGGGGGGAACGTTTGGCTGTTACGGGGGGTATTTGGAAGCAATTGGGTGGCAGCATAGATGCCAGAATGCTTCCATTAGACAGGCAGGACTTTGCTTGTCCAATGTACACACAATCCCAGTGGCTGCAGTGTGTGTGTGAAACCCCGCCTGTCAAATCCATATGACACACGGACCTGACAGCGAAAAAGGTTACATCTCCTCAATGGTGATATGGACAGCAATACCATTTACAGATTTTCTAACCTTTCCCCATTGGTGTAGTATTAATTTACCCTAGAGAGAACAATGAAGATATGGTGAGGCAGGAGATGACTTTACCGGATAGTGACAGTATATATATATCTGGAGTCAGGTAGTGGAACGAGTGTTCCAGAACTACGTGCCACACCTGCCTTGCATGACTCCGAAACCTGCAGACCTGATCAAGTAGAAAATTGATCCACCCAGCTGCGCTTGCACTTGCATTGCACCCTGTGGCTGCTGTTCCCAGACTGGACTGCACCCAGCTGCGTCCCCACCCTAGGTATGCCACTCCTGTATCTGTCACAATTATTGTGTTCCAGCAGGAACATTTATATTGGTGTCATCTCATTGTCTGGTGTATATTTCCTGGAAAACTGTGGCACCAATCCAATTTCTAACATGTATCTGTAGCTTGTTCTACCTGTCCATACTAAAAGACTACTTGTATATGTAGCCAGGTGCTTGGCTAGAGACAGACATGGCAATATATTGGGTTCATTTAACACTAAGCAGTTTTTTGTTTGCTTTTTAGTACTGAACGTTAGTTGTGTGTAGGGTATTTGTATGTGTGCTCGCAGTAGAAATACAGTATCTGTAAGGTAAACCAGATTCCCAGCTCCAGGAAACCAGTGTGGGCCTATGCGCATAAGTGCATACCAATTAGTACCGTATTTTTCGCCGTATAAGACGCACTTTTTCTTCCCCAAAACTGGGGGGGAAATGTCAGTGCGTCTTATAAGGCGAATATGGAGCGGCCGGTCCGGTATTTCCACCGCGGCCGTGTCAGAATACCGGGCCGGCCGCTCAGCTCTGCAGCGGGAACTTACCTGTTCCTCTATCCAGCGGCGTGCTGTCTTTCCGGCTTCTGTAGTGTGGGCACTGGGCATGACAGCCGAATGCCAAGTGCGCATGCGCAAGAAGCGGTGCTTTTTGTGAATGGTAAGGTGGTACCTGGGACACATGACAGATCCCAGAAGCCGCTGGACCAATCACAAAGCACAAGTGCTTCTCACTCATGCGCACTGGGCACCTGGCTGTCATGCCGAGCGCCATTACAGAAGCCGGGAAGACAGCGCGCGGCTGGATCGAGGAACAGGTAAGATCAAAGAACAACTCTGCGGAAGTAAGAGCGGGTACCTGTCAAATTCAGGTACCCGCTCCCCACCTCCCCAAAGGTCAGCAGTCATCTGTACTGTCCGCAGTCTCTGGTCATCCCTGTCCTGTCCGCAGTCTCTGGTCATCCCTGTGCTGTCCGCAGTCTCTGGTCATCCCTGTGCTGTCCGCAGTCTCTGGTCATCCCTGTGCTGTCCGCAGTCTCTGGTCATCCCTTTGCTGTCCGCAGTCTCTGGTCATCCCTGTGCTGTCCGCAGTCTCTGGTCATCCCTGTGCTGTCCGCAGTCTCTGGTCATCTCCTGTACTGTGTCTGCAGTCCATTAGTTCAGAATTTTTTTTTTTCCTGTTTTCTGCCTCTAAAACCTAGGTGCGTCTTATGGTCAGGTGCGTCTTATACGGCGAAAAATACGGTATGTGCACTTGGCACCCAGTGGTCTCTTTAACCACTTCAAGTCAGGACACTTCCCTCTTCCTGTCCAGGCCAATTTTTATCAGAAGGATAAATGATTGCTTTTACAGTCTTTATGGGTGTAAAAGCAAATAGTGTAAAAAGAGAAAACAAAAATATTCACCACCCCCCACAAGAAGTACAGTGTCACTATGGTGACACTGTACTGCTAGGGTGACAGTATGTTAAAAAAAACATAAATAATAATATAAGAAAATAAAATAAAAATGTATAAACATTTTTGAAAAATTATAATTTTTGGTTAACTAATTTGGGTTATCTTTTTTTTACAAAAAAGATAATTGAATACATTTTGGCTAAGATTTATGAAGAAAGAAGAAAAACACATTTTTTTTTTAAATTTTTGGACTTTTTCATTTATATAGCAAAAAAATTAAAATCCCAGTGGTCAAAAAATACTACCAAAATAAAGTTTTATCTGTCTCAAAAAAATGCTTAAAAAATTCATATGGGTACAGTGTTGCATGACCGCGCAATTGTCATTCAAAGTGTGATAGCGCTGAAAGCTGAAAATTGGCCTGGACTGGAAGGGGGTGAAAGTGTCCGGACTTAAAGTGGTTAAATAAAATAAATAAAAAAATTTGCTTACTGGCTTGTGTGGCCCACAAGTGTATTGTAGCATAGGGCTCTCAGGGTTCCATTTTCCTAGGATGGCATTCTGGTGGCCCTTTCCCTTTCGGAGCCTCCCTAAAGGCAACCCATGTAATGCAGAGGGAAAGAACATTTCTTAACCCCTTCAAGTCCAGCTTGGCTGGTGCCCTTTGTCCTATGAAATTTGTGCAGCATGGATCTCTAAGGATTCTGTTTTCTTAGGATTAAACTCCAGTATCTACCTTCCTCCTGAACCCCACTAAAGGCAACTCAGTCTGGCCTGATCAAGACTATGTGGCATATCTAACCCATTGAGCCAAAGTCTAACACTCCTATGCTCTCTGGACACAAGCTCACTGTCCAGGGAATGTCCTCTATGCCAAAGAACTAAAACAATGTCCAGACCAGTTATTGCTTTCAACATTTAACAAAATAACGTAATGACTTTCACAGATTTCACCATGTTCCCACATGGCAGCACTTTTTTTGGTGAGTAGAAAAATGTAACAAGATTGTGTTACCGGATGCTGCTTTGCTGGCTGGAGAAGTTGGCTGTGTGCTTCTGTGACTGTTCTCCCCTCCTATTCCTCCTACTGCCACTGTGCTGTTGCTGTGTAGCTGGGATAGGTGAGAGGGCATTGCTGTCATTATTTATTGCTGCTAGCAGGGATTGAGCTCATAGGGACTGGCCACATATCTAGCAGCCTTACCAACTGCATCCAGACTTTACAGTGTGCACCACAGTAAAGACTGGGCCCCAACATTAGGACTGTCCCCTCAGATATCTGTCCTATAAGAACTTAATTTTTTAGAGTAAAAGATATCTCTGCAGGAAGGTCTGAGCCATAGCATAGCAAGTCATATAGAGTGCACTCTAAGCAACATAGTATATCGGTTGCAGAGAATTTATTGCAATGTTGATTCCAATTTATATTACTGTTTATCTATGCCATTCTTTATTGTTGATTGCAGGTTATCAGGTATAGATCCATTCGACTATATAGAGCTCAATTCCAAACTGTTACACTATATTGGTCACATTATCTAGTTAACTGTTACTGGTCTATTTCTCTACTTGCTCATTTATGTTTATCTTGCTATTCACTTCAATCCATGACAATATACTGAGTTCCACTAACCAGTCTAGTGTTTAATTCCTGATTCTAAATCATAGTTGCGTGCAGGGTATTTATATCTGTGCTCTCAACGGTATTGCAATATCTATTTAGTTAACCCTGTGTGTCAGAGGGGATGAGGTTGTCCACAGAGTCGTGGCAAATAACAGAGGACCCAAACTACCAAGTGACTCCTGCGGGGTAGTGTTACAATAAATCAATCAGTCCTGAAAATGAACATGCTGAGAACTGTGGCCACTTCTAGAAAATTAAAGTCCCAAGCATACCTCCAACAGAGGAATGTGACCCTCCTTACTTCTGGGCCACTAGAAAGACTTCCCCGAGGGGGAAGCATTGAGGAATGCTTTCTGACTACTCCACTTCCGTATAGCAGATTCCCACAACAGTAAAAAAACGGTAGCAGCTGCTTTTAAAAAACAGCCACTTACCTATCCCTTGGTCCCGTGGTGTGTCCCCCACAGCTCGTTTCACCGGCCACCCTGTGTTCCAGGTGTCAGCATCTTCAGTGTGGGCACCCGGCTGTGACAGCTTGCGGCTTCACAGTCAGGTACCAACTGTGTGCGCGCGAGTAGCGCTGCGCTTCATGAATAGTCCTGTAGTCTTCTGGGACCTGTCACATGTCCCAAAAGACTACAGGGTGGGAAGAAGGGAGGACACCTTCTGCTTCCGGCTGCCTAGGCGATCGGACCGGAAGTGGGAGCGGGTACCTGTCAAATTCGGGTACCCGCTCCCCCCCCCCGTCCCCCAAAGGTGCCAATAATTAATGGGGAGAGGGGGAGCAGTCCTTAAAGTGGAACTTCCCCTTTTGGGTGGAGTTCCGCTTTAAGTCGGGTATTGTAATGATACAGCCCAGGTATATGCACATTATTCATCATTTATGCTTTTATGTATCAGAGTTTGGGGAGGTAGCCTGGGTAGATGTGGGGTTAATCTGTAGATGTCTGGTCTTTTGTGTACAGGATGGGAGAGAGTGTGTTCTGCCAGAGTTTGGTGGGAATCTCCTGTCACCCTCACTTAAGATGGCCGCCGGTGTACTTCTGGTGGTGTGTGTGCAGTCTGTGGGTGAAGAAGAGTCCAGTATTGGCACTTACACCCAGGGATGATGATTCACTGTCGGTGCCTGTGTTCGGTGAGAATCTCCTATTACCCTTATTTAAGATGGCTACCGGTGTATTTCTGGTGGTGAGTGTGCAGTTCACGGGTGGAGAAGAGGCTAGTATTGGCACTTCCACCCAAAGAGGATGACTCACTTCCTGTGTCTCCATTACCATTTGGACACAAGTTGGGGAAATGTGCGGCTATAAAAAGGTTGTGTTAGAACGGCTCTCTACTTACTGAGGAAGGCCTGAGAGGGGGTGCAACGTGTCTAGGAAGGAGGAGCAGGACCACGCTGCCACTATCTTGCTAGTGGAGCTGTGAGCTGGATGTGGACACACAATTTATGCTTTTTATGCTTTTATATCTGTAAGTGTTATTTTAGTGGGGGATATAATAAAGTGTTATACAAAGAGCACTATGTTTCAATCTTTCTGTTGCATGAGATCAATTTTGGCCTGATGTCAGAGTGAGTGGAAGACGAGAGGAGATAAGAAGATACAGTGAAGGAAATAAGTATTTGATCCCCTGCTGATTTTGAATGTTTGCCCACTCACAAAGAAATGATCAGTCTAAAAATCGAATGGTAGGTGTATTGTAACACCGAGAGACAGAAAAATCCTGCTGAATGATAAAGGATCAAATACTTATTTCCCTCATGAACATGCAAATCAGTGCATAATTTGTTAGACATGCATTTCTTTTGAATTATTTGTTTTTCACAGGAGTATTTATATTTTCTCATGCACACTGGACATTTTTACAGCGGCTGTTTTTGGTTTCTGGCATTTTTTTCTACAGCTAGTAAACCCCCCAGCATGTTATCCTATGTGTCCATGCACACATAGACTGGAATCAACGTTTTTTGGCAGGGGCGTTTTTTGGCTGGAAAAACCCCCAAGAAGTAGTGGGTTTCTAGAGGAGTTTTTTAGCTGTAAGCCCTCATGTACACGGGACGTTTTGATAATGCTGGTAAAGTCATGTTAAAAACGGGAGTTTTTCAGCTTTTTTTAGCGTTTTTGCATTTGCATTTAACAACGTTTTGCCGCAATTAGTGGCGTCTTCCCATGTTTGCGATTTTTAGTGTTTTTTTTACCCAAAAATATTTTCTTTATTTTGGTAAAAAATAGTCCAAAAACACCAGTTTGCGGTGTTTTACTGCATTTTAACCACGTTTTTCAGCATTAGAGCATTTTTACAGCTAAAAAAACTTCTCTAGAAACACACTAGTCCTGTTTTTTTTTTCAGCCAAAAAACATCCCAGACAAAAAAAATTTGATTCCAGTCTATGTGTGCATGGACACATAGGATAACATGCCGGGGGTTTACTGACTGTAGAAAAAACCGCCAAAAGCCAAAAAACAGCAGCTGTAAAAACGTCAAGTGCGCATGAGGACTCACAATTATTAATTTAGAGAGTTGCGCTGCACTAGTAATTTGTGAATATATTTAAATAGTGAGGTGGAATCCATTGTTTTTGTGTTCAGCAAGCAACAAAGAGATATTTAACAGTATTTTGGATTTAGGTGGGCAGTGAGCAGGGGCGGACTGACAACTCATGGGGCCCCTGGGCAATAAGGGATCATGTCCTTGTCCTTGCCCAAACTCAAAAAAGCCACCTATGAAAAAGGTACCAGGGGCATCTCATGGGGCCCCCTACTGACCCCGGGCCCTCGGGCAGTGCCCGGGTTTCCAAATGGTCAGTCCGCTAGTGGGAGTGAGATTGTGCTGATTGATCACAGTTGGTTATACACCTAGAAATACCTGTTTGGATATTCACATTCACATAAAGCCAAGGTGCTCTACTATGCAAATCTGGACCAACTCCACTACTTCTTATTGAAACAAGTACAGCGAGAACTCTAGATATGCGTATGTGTTCCACATCAGTGACTCAAAAAGTGCTGAAGCTATTCTGACAACATGTGCTTTCAGGTCAGCTATCACAACGTATTTGCCTCATGACAGACGCCTTTAAAACATCACGGGACCTTTGCTGAATCAGAACACTAATATGTGGACAACGTCTTTTGGCCTCTCCTTATATTTGCGTGCCATTGAATTTCATGTTTTGGAAATAAAATCCAGTCTATGTTGGCACTTACGGGACTATACTATACAGGATCCCCTGCTGATTTTGAATGTTTGCCCACTCACACAGAAATGATCAGTCTAAAAATCAAATGGTACTTGTATTGTAACACTGAGAGACAGAATAGCAACAAAAAATTCTAAAGAAATGCATGTCTAACAAATGATGCACTGATTTGCATGTTTATGAGGGAAATATGTATTTGATCCCCTATCATTCAGCAGGATTTCTGGCTACCAGGTGTCTTTCATACAGGTAACAAGCTGAGATTAGAAGCAGTCTCTTAAAGGGAGTGCTGCTAATCTCATTTTGTTACCTGTATAAAAGACACCTGTCCACAGAAGCAGGGGTGTATTTAGGTTTTGTGCTGTCCTAGGCAACACAAAAATTGTCTGCCCCCACAGACACCGACTAACACCACTCCCCACCTTCTGGTCATTGACATTGACCAGCAAACACCCCTGCCTCCCACCTGGGAGAGCCTTCCACTACACCCCTGGTGATAGAGAGAAAGACACTCATCTGCATAGCTCCGGACATCCCCCGGGAACGAGAGTTAGGTTCTACCTACACCATCAAGCATCCCGCAGCTTCTCTTGGATCCCACCTGGTTCCCATGGTGCACATATCCCTTATTTCATCCCTTCTTCAGGGGCGAGATGATGCCTCCCTGAAAAATGCCGCCCTAGGCATGTGCCTTGTTTGACTTGTGGTAAATACGCCCCTGCACAGGAGCAATCAAACAATCAGATTCCAAACTCTCCACTGTATACGCACTTGTAGACTATTACAAGAATAATGCAGTTGGAAAAGTTTACTTCTACAGGCCTTTTTAGTAAGGTATCAAGGATTATGCAATTTGTCACTGGCAAAAGAGCCAACCAGAATCCATCTTTTACCTCTCTGTCTTCACTAAGCTGGTAGCTGGTTGACTGTTATGGGATGAAGAATTTTATATCTTCGCTGCTTGCTTGGAGTATGAATTGAATCTATCTTTTCTGATGTCCCATAGTGTAATATGTCACAAACTTAATTTTGAATAATATCCAAAAATAACTACTCACATTTAAAATAGGTCCGCAGACCAAAACAGGCATAATTCTTGCAGTAATAAAAGTGCAGAAAAAGGTGTATGGGATCGGGAGTATCAAGATGGCGGCTGCCATCTGTAATGGATATGACGTCACCATGCTTCCGTCTTACGTGTTACGTCACAGGTCACGTGACTTCCTCAGGGCTCCGGACATATTACACTATGGGAGTCTTCTTGCTTGCATCTTCTATGTGAGGCACTGGAGATAATAGAGGTCTGCGGTCATTTCTGGAGCATGCTTGTGAGTGTTTGTTAGCGCCATTGGAGATTACCTTTTGCTCTTTGATTGCTACCGAGGACCAATTTCTTGGAATCATCATTTGAGGTTCTCTATGCTTTGTGACTCTTTGTTGGTCGCATTTTGAAGGTGAGTGCGCACGCTAGCTGGTGAATGATATTTTCTTATATTTTTTTTCCTGTATCTTGGGACTGTTATACATATTTTTTGGGACTGAATCACTTTATGCATTGATATTTGTGGGACTGAGTCACTTTTATTTACACTATACAAATCATCATTGTTGATATATTCACCTCTGTTACCAGCACATTATAGCAATTTGTGCTGCAGTTATCGTCATTTGTCGATTTTTTGCACCTATTCACATACTCTTTGGATATGTTACTGTATCTTTTTCTATTTATGTTTTTATTGGTCGTTCACTAAGTAATGCAACACCCTTTCACTCCTTTATTTGTTTTCACTATTTTGGAATATAGTTAGGCATTTGCAGCCACTTTTTTTGGAGGGGTCATTGCAGGTAGGGAGGTAGTGCAGGAGGATCATCTCTATATTATACTTACAAAACTGCTTGCTGGTTGACATAAGAGTGGTGGAAACTTGTTGCACCCTATTTTTTAGGAACTGGTAGAATTGTTTCCCCTATTATTTATACATGGACTAATTGACTTTATCGCATTGATGAATTTGATTATTTGCAGTATTGATGAAGTGTACACTCTATTTATTACAGAGATAAATGACACTTTAATCATTGCACTATTTTAGATATTTCTATATTATTATATTGCCATAGGGTCTGCACTTTACATTTATTTATTCAAAATCATTTTTTTCCTCTTTTTATCCTATTAGTTAGCATAAAATAAAACAAATCATGACCATTAAGGGTATTTTTTTTAAAACAATGTACCAAATTAGAGACATATATGTCCTTTAATAACATTGTATATTTATTTTAGGTTGGAAAGTAGTCTTACAGTTTTATTCAATTTAACAGACACATACAGACACCGCTAAATTTAGCCTGGGCACCTAGGCATTAATGACCCCTGGTCCCAAAAAGTTAGAGGGTACTTACATATCTATTGGATTGGACACACCTTATTGTGCAATTTCCGTGAGGTTTTACAGTCATAAAAAATGATTGATTTAGTAAAAGTGGCACAACCTTGTCAAGTACACCAAGGAACATTCTTGACATTAATTTGCAGTAAAAAGTAGTTTGTCAACTATTTTCACATGAAACCTTTCCGTTTATGTTGAGAAAAGCCTAAAGGCATCAGGAACTCCTCCAACTAAATCAGTGGGTAGAACAGTAAAGCCTTCCTAAAATATAAAGTACACGTGTCTCTTTCCATTACATATCTCAAATATAAGAGAATTATTCTTTAAGTGTTTCTAAAGGCAGACATTTTTTTACCTTAGTGCATTCCCCCTCTTATACAGTTGCAAGAAAAAGTATGTGAACCCCTTGGGATTACGTGGAGTTTTGCATGAATTGGGCATAAAATGTGCTCTGAACATCATCTAAGTCACAACAATAGAAGAACACAGTCTGCTGAACAGTCTGCTGAACATAATACTACACAAACATTAGATGTTGCCATGGTTTAATTGCACATAACATGTAAACATTCACAGTGCAGGGAGGAAAAAGTATGTGAACCTTTGGACAAAACTCCACGTAATCCCAAGGGGTTCACATACTTTTTCTTGCAACTGTACTTACCTGAGCCCGATCTTGATCCAGAGATGTACACAAGAGCAGAGGCTCTCTCTGCTCTCTCCATCCTCATTGGCTCAGAGACAGTAATGGGAGCCATTGGCCCCTGCTGCTGTCAATCACAGCCAGAGAATAAAGAACTGGGGGGTGGGGCCGAGCCACATTCCCAGCTTGGGAATGTGGGCTCACTTCCAAGCACATTCCCAGCTTGGAAGTGAGCCCACACCAGTGTCCTCAAAGCATAGCTTGCTTTGGGGGCACTAGGCGGGGGAAGAGCCAGGAATGCCAGAGGAGGACCCGAGAAGAGGAGGATCAGGGCTGCTCTATGTAAAACCATAGCATGTAAGTATGACATGTTTATTATTGAAAAAAATAATATTATATAAAAAATCATACCATGTCTTGAAGAAAAAGCACCACATCCCAAACACTTCTGCAAAAAGAAAAGATAAAAAAGGGGGGCACCATCCTTATAGATACCTGGGAACGTTAACGTCTGTGTGAACAGAGAGTGCGGTAACACAATTAAGTTTACAACAAGAACTTTTTTACATAATCATGTTAAAAGAGCTCACAGGTCTGTATGACCATCACAAATGGTCACAATCATAAAACACAGTCATCATAAAACCAAAACAAGTGTTGAATTACTATATAGCATTGATGCTCATACATTTCAGTGGTTTTCGGTGGTAAATTTTCATAAATTTCAGTGGCAGATTTAAGCCGCTACGGCTTCATCAGGGAAACCACAAAAGCATCTGAAAAGATTATTTAACAAATATTATAATACAGTTTGGTACATCCTAGACATTGGGTATCACCATGAAGGTATTAGCTTACCATAAAAAAGCTTAGTGCCAAAATTGAATTATCTGCTGCAAACCTAGAGGACAACTAACATAAATCACCACCCAACCCTACCACATTCTGTGTGTCAATGGACTCACAGAGCCAGCCTGGGAGCGAGCCCGCATGAGTGATGCCATAGCATAGCTTGCTATGGGGCACTCGGCAGGGATGGGGGGGGAAGAGTGCCAGAGAAGGATCGGGGCGTATTAGTGGGTATTAATCGGAGTATTAGTGGGTATGTATGGGGCCATTTAACCATACACTGCCACTTTGTCCAAATGACCAAGTCATTTTTTCTTTAAAATAATAAACATGTCATACTTACCTGCTCTGTGCAGTGGGTTTGCACAGAGCAGGTACGTATGACATGTTTATTATTTTAAAGAAAAAAATATATATTTAGAATCACTTTAATTTCAGGACAGTGAGTGAAGCCATGTAAATCATTCTTGTATGTCTCTTTCGGATTCTTGAAATGTTAACAGTCTTGGAATGATAAATAATTCTCCTTATTGGGGGATGTGATGAAATGAGACATGTGAATACCTTATGTTTCAAGAAGTCTTCATTGTGTGTATGCTTTCTTTACCCAGTTCTGCCTTGCTCGGTTGAGTGGCATGAATCCTGCCATAACCAGATTCTACAGCTCCCTGTTTTGGAACTTTACTATCAACTCTAAAAAAATGTTGTTTTGTTTTTCTGATTCCATTATCTGATGTCTTTGTATTGTAAGTCAGTTGGTTTGTTTTAGTCAAAGTTTATTGGGCACATTATTTTCAAACTTTGCCAAGGTGATCAACCTGCCATACTGTGTGCATATTTTTCTTGTTTGAAAATGAAGCTTTAAAGAGGAAAGGGCTCATTTAGAAGGACTGCATGATATAGATTGAGAACTTTCATGAAGTTTACAGGCCCTTAGAGACACTATCACTTGACTTGGTCATTTGGGCAAAGTGGAAGTGTATGTTAAATGGCCCCATACATACCCACTAATACTCCATTGATCCAACTCTAGCTCAGAGAGAACAAAAGAATCATGTTTTAGGAATAGGGAGCATGTATCCACCTTCCTGGTGACAGTTCTGTAACAGACAGTTGCATTGAAGGACCATTGTCAAATGATGGAACAGTAACTGAGCAGTGTCACAGGATGGAGGGTGTGCCATGATCACTCTCTCTAGGATTTAACACTAAGTATTTTGGTGCAGGCAGTGAAGCAGAAAGAAGCAGCTAGGAATCTCTGGAAAGGGGAGTATCAATGGGTCACTGGGGAGGGTTCAGACTCTTTACTCCTAATGGAAAAAGTCATAATGGTTCTTCAAATACATCTATTCAGTAGAAACTCTGTTTACTATTTTACTATGCCAGGAACTCATTTGTCTTGTATGAAATTACCGTATGTAATAGGGTGGATCAAAGACTATAAGCAGTCTCTCTAGGGCAAAATTCTCATCCCTTCTAGGGCCAACCCTGCTAAGCAGTCTCTTCAGGAGGTACAAACAAGTCAATAGCCTCAAACTAAATGCTGAGAGACCATGGAGGGTTAATTTCTTCATAAAGCATAAAAAAACACTGCTGGAGCCTGTTTTTAACACTGAGACTTTAATGTTTATAATTTTTAGAAATTAAGGCCTGAAAACTAGTTACAAATTGGGGTGGTTGCCATTTTTTTTTATAGCTTGCTTGCTGATTTGGTGTGGGGATACATTGGATGCCTTCAGCTGCCATTGTGCTCTTGCTGGGTGTCCAATGTTTCCCTGTGCCTTTATGGAGGAGCGGACTCCCTCCAGGCAAACCTGCTCTAAATTTATCCACTGCTACATATGCTCCAACTTGGAGACTCTCAAAAATATCCCATGTGGACTGCAGTATACAGAGGAGCCATGGTGAGGCTGGAGAGCAAGAGCCTGGGAGGGGACCCAGATGAGAAGGGGCTCACCTCCAGGCAGGGATGCTGGAAAGGAGGAAAACTCAGCATCTTTTCTCAGGGAAGGAGCGGCCCAGCTAGAAGGGCTGGTAGCAATCACCAACCCATCTGTTCACAGACAGAGGACTGAGTGAGTAGACCTACACCCCCTGGGCCAGTAAGGGAAAAGAGCACTCTAGTGGGGAACTAGATTAGCTGCCTACCCAGGACTGTCTTACACTTAAAGGGACAAGCACTGGATCCTCTGTCCAAAGATTCCTCCAGGCTGCCGGGTAAAGGAGTATCTGGGGTGGCTGGCTAGCTCTCCAAGAAGAGGATTTTTGTCTAGAGACTTGTACATAGTTCCAGGAAGTTGTCCTAAGTTACTATACCGCTGGGCATCATATAAACCTCTTACTCCATCCAAGCTGAATTCCCCTAATAAAAATCCAAAAAACAAGCTCAAGGACTGGTTACTGTCTCCTGGATGCAAGTCTGTGAGAAGGAAATGCATGTTGCCTGGCTGTCCAGGACTATAGGGGGACCCAAACCTCAGGGACTGCTAAAGGGGTAGTGCTACACACATATGTATTTGCAAATGTGTGCAAATTTTTTTAGAAGCCAATCAGTGGGTCCCAGCCAATCATTTATAGCTGGGACCTGTTGATTGGCTGAGCAAATGACAGAGTACAGCCTCATGTTGGTAAAAAACATAGGGCTCTCTACAGACAACAGTGATGTGCTGTTTTTTCTCCCTGCAAAGCAGGGAGTAAAAACCAACACATTGCTTAGTAAAAACAGCACACAGTAAACATTGTTGGGCACACAGTTAACTCTTTGATTGCCCCTAAATGTTAATCCATTCCCAGCCAGTGTCATTATTACAGTGACAGTGTATATTATTAGAACTTATCACTATATTAATGTCACTGCTGATGTCAGTGTCAGTTAGTCAGCTCCCAGTTAGTGTCAGATTGCCCTTTGCACTATCACAGACCCACTATACAGTAAGTCGCTGATCACAGCCATTGCCAGTATTAAAAAATGTCAGTTGTAGATGCAATACCTTTTCAGGCAAACCATTTTAATGTACACTCATTGGGATTTTTTTTAAACATGCAGCAGAATACGTTTTGGACTAAATTCCTGGAGAAATTTGATTTTTAAAATTTTTTATTTGATATGTTTTAGAACAGAAAGTAAAAAAAAAACATTTTTCACAATTTTTGGCCAAATTTAATTTGGGTAAAGTGTTGCATGACTACGGAATTACCAGTTAAAGTAACACAGTGCTAAATAGGGAAAAATGGCCTGGTCATGAAGGGGGTAAAATCTTCCAGAGCTTAAATTGTTACTAAACCCAGGACCCTGCATTCACTATATCTGGTCTCCCACAGTACACAGAACATGAAAGTGCAATTATTTTAGTAAATATGAACTGCTAAATACCTTTTCTCATCAGCAGATAGAGCAGTCTTGTGACTTCTATCAGTGTCCAGCTGAGTACTAGTTACAGTTTCTCGGAGAAGATTTCATTTTGCTCTAGGAAGACGCAGAACCCCTGGCGGCTGTCACGACAGTGCTGTTTGGCCCTGTGCTGGTCACATGCATTCACCCAAGAAAAAAAAAAAACCTCTCTAGCAATACACACCAAACTGAGCATGTGTAGAGTGACTCCGCACATACAGTATGTCTTATCAGGAGATAAGAGGGGGACACTGGAAGAAGAGGAGGATCAGATAAGTTAGCATCAAACAGCCTTTTTACACAATGCAGAGGATTAACCCCTTAGGTTCCACAGTGAGTATAACAAGCATGTTTTACTGCATATACAGACTGATTGTACTGTTGTGGGTTTAGTAACACTTTAAGTGGTTAAAGAAAAAAAGACAACAACTAGACCCATGTCACACTAGCAACCCTTTCTCTGGCAAAAACTCTGCAGCATCAGGACTGCTAAAACATGTAAGGAAAGCATCCACCTGCTTGTATGTGTTGCTCCTTTACTCTCTGGATGAGCAAGGCATCAATCTTTCACTGACAAAGGGAGGAACACATGCAAGCGGATGAGTCTTTCACTGTGTTGTTGTATCCTGCATAGTGTTCCTTATTCTGGCATGCTCTCCATTACGTCAGAGTCAAAAGGGGCCTTATCCCGATCATAGTAACATACAGGGGCGGACTGACAACTCATGGAGCCCCCAGGCAATAGGGGATCATGGGGCCCCTGTGTCCTTGCCCAAACTCAAAAAAGCCTATGAAAAAGGTACCAGGGGCATCTCATCGGGCCCCCTACTGACCCAGGGCCCTCGGGCAGTGCCCAAGTTTCCAAATGGTCAGTCCGCCCCTGGTAACATCTGCAACTTTCAATTCTACCTTTTGCTGACAGATAACGGGGATGCACCAAACTGAATTGGACCCTACTAACCAGCTCATTGGGCCCACTTACTAAGTAATCCATTTATGTCAATCGTTTTTAATAGTGAGAGCAGCCAGTAAGCCAACAAACCAAAATGAATTCACCAGTATAAGCTTTGTATATACTAACTGGACTTTCAGCTAAGTAAATAACTTTGTGTGATTAAAAAGTATTTAGGATTACTTAATAATTTGCATTAACTCAATAGATTTTTAAAAACTTAATCCAGTTAAATATTCATTCAAAAATCAGTATTTTATTACTGCCAGTAATTGCCAGGAATCTCTTGTTATATTACCTTGCTGTAACCCCTTGCACTTCAAAAGTCACCGCCAGCATTTTTAATGTGTTTGATTTGCTTGCCAGGAGATCTGAAATCTGATGAGCAAGGAATCCATTTTCATGTATAACAAAAGTCACCAGAACAGTAAATTGAACAATAGATACAGTCAGGGGCGGACTGACCATTTGGAAACTCGGGCACTGCCCGAGGGCCCGGGGTCAGCAGGGGGCCCCATGAGATGCCCCTGGTAGCTTTTTCATAGGCTTTTTTGAGTTTGGGCAAGGACACAGGGGCCCCATGATCCCCTATTGCCCGGGGGCCTCATGAGTTGTCAGTCAGCCCCTGTACAGTACATGTTTCTGCAACTCTTCAAGTCTCACCACATGGTTATAGTTACGTGTTTATCTAAGGTCAGCCAACATGGGAAGAGGACCAATGGGACAGAGGACAAAACTTTTGAATAACGTGTTCCTTCTTCAGCAATTCACCCTGTACTGAGCCTGTCCCCTGTTTTCAGGATCCCATAATTTACTGCTCCCTTCATCTTCTCTGATCCTCCTCTCCTCCACCTCCAATATCCCCCTATATTGCTGCTCTCCTCCTCCAGCATCCTCCTACTGCTGCTCTCCTCCACCTCCAATATACCCTCGTATTGCTGCTCTCCTCTTCCTCCAGCATCCCTTCCCCCCTGTACCACAGTTCGTCTTCACCTCTAGCCCTCTGTTGCTGTTCTCCTCCACCTCCAGTGTCCTCTTATACTATTTATTTATTTCTCCTCCTGTGTCCTCTCTGTAGGACTACTCATCTTACCCTACATCATCCCACTTACACTGCTGCTATTCTTTGTCTCCAGCATATATGCATACTTCCATATCTAGCATCCCCGTGTTGGAATACAATGTTCATGTGTTTTTGTACAACAACTACAAGAGCATCAGTCTTCATCAGAGATACATTATATTGCCAAAAGTATTGGGACACCCCTGCAAATCACTGGATTCAGGTGTTCCAATCACCTCCATGGTCACAGGTGTATAAACTCAAGCACCTAGGCATGCAGACTGCTTCTACAAACATTCATGAAAGAATGGGTCATTCTCAGGAGATCAGTGAATTTAAGAGTGGTACGGTGATAGGTTGCCACCTGTGCAATAAGTCCATCTGTGACATTTCTTTGTTATAATACCACTAACAGTTGGCCGTGGAATATTTAGTAGCAAAGTGGAAGCAACTGGAAACACCAGAAACTCAGCCACCAAGTGGTAGGCCACGTAAAATAACAGAGCGAGGTCAGCGCATGCTGAAGTGCACAGTGCACAGAAGTCGCCAACTGTCTGCAGAGTCAATAGCTACAGACCAAACTTCATGTGGCCTTCAGATTAGCACAACAACAGTGCGTAGGGTGCTTCATGGAATGGGTTTTCATGGCCGAGCAGCTAAATCCAAGCCTTACATTAGCAAGTACAATGCAAAGCGTTGGATGCAGTGATGTAAAGCACGCTGCCAGTGTACTCTAGAGCAGTGGAGACGTCTTCTCTGGAGTGACGAATCACACTTCTCTGTCTGGCAATCTGTTGGCCGTGTCTGGGTTTGGTGGTTGTCAGGAGAACGATACTTGCCTGATTGCATTGTGCCAAGTGTAGAGTTTGGTGGAGGGGGGATTATGGTGTGGGGTTGTATTTCAGGGCTTGGGCTTGGCCCCTTAGTTCAAGTGAACTCGTAAGGAGTCAGCATACCAAGACAATTTCATGCTCCCAACTTTGTGGGAAGAGTTCGGGGATGGCTCTCTTCCTGTTGCAAAATGACTGCACACCAGTGCACAAATCAAGGTCCATAAAATACATGGATGGCCAAGTTTGATGTGGAGGAACTTGTCTGGCCTGCACAGAGTCCTGACCTGAACCCGATAGAACACCTTTGGGATGAATTAGTGCGGAGACTGCGAGCCAGGCCTTCTTGTCTGACATCATTGCCTGATCTCACAAATGTGCTTCTGGAAGAATGGTCAAACCTTCCCATAGACACACTCCTATACCTTGTGGACAGCTTTCCCAGAAGAGTTGAAGCTGTTATAGCTGTGCAGGGCGGGGCCAACTCAATATTGAACCCTACGGACTAAGACTGGGATGCCTTAAAGTTTATGTGTGTTTAAATGCAGGCGTCCCAATACTTTTGGCAATATAGTGTATCGTCTTCAACCAGTAGATGGCAGTGTTTATAATTTTGTAGCTGCATCTATGGTTACACTTAATGACTTTTCGCTATAATAAAGTTCCTGTTTCCTGTTTGTAGAGAAGCAGCAGATAAACACATGTAGACTGTGTACTGTATATTCTGTAGGGCTATATACAGAATTTCTAGCACTGTGTAAAAATAAAATATAAAGCAGTGGCACTAAAGTATTGTGACCTCTGCCCCACCCTAATTTCGTTCACTAACATGTTGCTGTTATGTGTTTAGGTGAAATGGTCTGCTAGCTTATGTTTTCATTTTCAGGTTCAATGTGCCTAATCCTACTGTAACAGACACGGGTCAGGCTTGGAGACCAGTAGCTATAGCAGTAGAGAGGCTCCCACTGACCAGGTGGAAAACTACACAAGTAGGTCATCCTGGTGGATGATGTGAGCTCTCTGGCTAACCAGTATTCACCAGAGCTCCTGATGGTGGAAATTGTTTTTTGCTGCATTTTAGTACCAGGTCATGTGACACAGGCATGAAGCCTTACACATTGTCATGTGGGAGATGTCTTACCTCAAGGGTAGATGTGATTTAGTGAAGTTTATGCCAGTCCAAATTGTGTTTTAAAGGCTTTTCAGCCCACTTTTATTAATAAAAAGAAAAATCCACAAATGCAGTTGACCACACAAAGGGTTTTCTCCAGCAAAAACAAACAACAGAATATACTCAGCCACTAGGCTCTCTTAGCTTGTGGTCCTAGTTCCCAGCTCTCCTGTCTCACTCAGCCTTTAGTTGCAGCACCTCACTGCGTGGACACACTTCTGGGCTCTTGATAGGGATTCTCCTGACACCTCAGCCATTTTCACTCTTCCAAGACTTACAGACTTCCTCCAGTTCCCTGGACTCACTAGTTGTCTCAACTTTATCATTCTCCCTAGACTCATGCATCTGTCCCAACCCTCCCAGTCTTATGGGCAAGGAAACTCCCCAACATGGGGTGCAGTCTCTTGAGTGGGTTACTTCTCCTGCCTGTAGTACATACCTATCTCCAAAAAAGGCTCTGTCTCCAAATAGGAGTCTTCTGCTATGGTCAGGCCTGACTTATATTGAACCTGCACACCTGTCCACCCACACAGCCTGCAGGTCTCCAGCAAAACTCAGACACAGGATTGAGAGCTTCATTCCATGCAAGACAGTTTGAAGCTGTCAAGTTCCAGGTACTCATCCATGATTACAAAACCCAGAGAAAGCAATACAGTTTCCTCCACTCATAATAAACACGCCTTGGACTGCACTTTTCATTAGTGCAAACCCTGTGTCATTCCCAGGGCCAGGTCTAGCCTATATGATCTGGGGGTGCAGTATTAAAGCCAGGGGACACAATGTCAACAGTGTAACAGGGACCCAATATTCCCCATCCACTCAGTATGCCTCTTTACCACGAGTAACAACATCTGACAGGTAGTGAAGAAGCTGTTCAGAAGTGAACTGGGAATGCTAGCAAGTATTAAGAGGTCATTAGATTAAGAAATTAAACAGAACATATGTGTCAGGAATCCAGATATGACCAGAGATGTGTGGACTGAGACAGGGAATATCAGGCTTCAGGAGTGATATAAAATAATATAATTTATTTGTAAGACACACCAATATATAAACGCACAGTGCAAAGCAAAAAACAAATAACCAAAACACCCACCAAATATATACACGTGCAGAGTTAAATCATAGTCAAGGCTAGCCGGGGTCATACAAAGGAGATCGAGCATGGGGCACTGGGAGCTAGACAGGATGAGGAGCGGATCACAGGAGCAAAGAGAGCAGTTGGGAAGGAAACCGGCTGAAACAAAGGAATAAGGAATAGAGATAAGGAGCTGGGTCCAGAAGTAGGTAACAGGAGCAGGAAGCAGGTTCAGGTTCACAGGATAACAGAAATACAGATCTCATGGGAACAAAACACCAAGGCCCTGATTACAGGCATGATTGCTGTTTAAATATACCTCCTGCAATCAGCCTCAGGTGATGGCTTGATTGCAGAAGGTGAGATCCTGGCTGCTGAAAGGCACTCGCTGGTAAACCCCGGTACTGCAGCCCATAGAGCAGGTGAGCCACAGCACCATCAGCGGTGAGCCCTTTCCTGACAATATGCCTCTTTATATCAAGTGTCCCTATCAGAGTCCCTCTTACATCAGAAGTCATCATCAGAGTCCCTCTTTATGTCAGTTACCCTTGTCAGAGTGCCAATTGTTTCCATCAAAGTGCCCACTTACATCAATGTGCTCCCTGACATCAATTGTTCCCATTAGAGTGCACGTTACAATTGCCCCCTAATATCAACTCTCCCCATCAGAGTGCTCTCTTACATCAATTATCCCTACCAGAGTGCTCTCTTACATCAACTGTCTCCATTAGAGTACCCCCTTACATCATTTGTCCCCATCGGAGAGCCTTCTTACACCAATTGTCCCCATCAGAGTTCCCCCTAACATCAATTGTCTCCATCAGTTAGCCCTCTTACATCAATTGTCCCCATCAGAGAGCCCTCTTACACCAATTGTCCCCATCAGATAGCCCCCTTACATGAATTATCTCCATCAGTTAGCCCTCTTACATCAATTGTCCCCATCGGAGAGCCCTCTTACACCAATTGTCCCCATCAGATAGCCCCCTTACATCAATTGTCTCCATCAGAGAGCCCTCTTACACCAATTGTCCCCATCAGAGTTCCCCCTAACAACAATTGTCTCCATCAGTTAGCCCTCTTACATCAATTGTCTCCATCGGAGTGCCCCCTTACAATTGTCCCCATCAGAGTGCCTCATGGATCAGTGGATGCACTCTTAGAGACCTCGGGGGAGAACAGCTCACCCCAGCACACCCCTAGATCATTCCTATATCCATTTCCATAGTGGCGGGGCCTCGCACTGTCACATGTTTTGGATAGTAAAACATTTCACTTGCATGTATTTCAGCTGTGTATTTACGGTAGCCGCTCAGCTGGAATTCAATAGGCAAAGGATCTTTTTACGAGCAATTTTTAGAAATGCTATGATGACATCTAGCAGGTAAATGAGTAACAAGCTAATATAAATCCACTTGACATCAAGGTGCCTCTGACATTTTAAAAGTCAGACAAGTATGCTATGCAAAAAGCAGACGATTGCAATGCATATTGTGCAACTGAACCCAAATCCCTCCATTATCATTGCTTCCAACATATAATACTTATGAATGGCAGGTAAACTTTTTTCCAAAATGTATATTGTCTATCAATTGTTAATACATACTATATGTAAAAATAAAAAAGGCTCAGGAATATAACAATAAACCATTGAAGAGATGGTAAACAACGCAAATCAAGGAGCTGCTGTCAGCTTCCTATAGAACAGAAAGAATTACTGTATGCTCTAGGAAAGCAGTTCCTTTGTTGCTAAGGCAAGATTGATTTTCGCAACGGTTTCATCACAACCTGTAGGGTGGTCATTAAAATAGGCAGAGAAGAGAAAACAGAAGCAGATGGCTTTATTTATTTTGGCGTTCGGTACACAAGGTGATAAAATAAAAGGTCTATTAAACAGATTGACAGAAGATGAGGAGCATTATATCCGCCACAATGGCTCAGAGCACAATACCAAAATTGGAGAGAAAAAAAATAATACAAGCTTTTGTTTACTAATTGACTGAATTTTTATGTGAATTTGTTTTTGGTGTCCCTATGCTCTTTATAGCGTAGAGTTTAGAAAAAAATGAAAATGTAGTACATAGAATTAACAACAGAGCTTAAAGAGTACCTAGCATCAGATATATTTTTTTTAAAGTTAAAGAGGAGTTCCAGTCCCCAGAAGAATTTTTTTTTTTAAAAGTTGACCCAGGATTGCCTTTTCGAGAACATTAACAATTGGATAAAGTTATAGCCTTCTAATTCGGTTTAACCTCCCTAGCGGTATGATTATTTCAGAATTTTGGTGCTGAAAGCGGTACATTATTTTGCATGGAAATATATAGTTTTTTTATTGTAGTCTGTAATATTTAGGAATAACTCACTGAAATCTGTCCGAACAAGAGTCTATTAAACATCCCGGGTATGTTAAAATTTGAAACACAAAATCATGAATTATAATTTAATAAATAATCATAAAAAATAATAATATAATAATAATAATTATAATAATACATTTAATTCAATAATATAATCAAACCAAAAACACTGAAATTTGAAATATAGCGCCAAGTTCGCACATCGCTGAGCAAAGTCGCAAAATTGTTTTCAGTGTCTGATGACGAATTTCCCCCACGAATCATTATCACTCAATTCTGCAAGTGGTTCTGATTTACTATCTCTGTTCTCTAGCTGATCTAAACCCACTTTTGACCTAAAGGGACGCTTTTTGGACGCCATGGACTTTTCTCAGTTTCCAGGCAGAAAGAACAGTAAAAATGCAAGCAGGGCGCAGGAGAAAGCAGTAGGGACAAAATGTATGTGAAATGGTTTGAAACAGCAATGTTTTACTATGTAAAATTCGTTTTGAAAAAAAATGACTTTTTTTTTAAATTTTCAAATTTCCAACCGCCGGCAGCGCCCGTACGTCCTGACGTCACAGGGACCGGAACACAGAAGCCGGATGCCGGCATCAGCCGGAGGAGATGGCCAGGGACGCTGCAGGGGACACATCGCGGGAGTGAAGGACAAGGTAAGCTCTGCAGGGACTCCTTATGCAGCGCCGCATGGTAAGCCCGAGTGTAGCTCGGGGTTACCGCTTGTGGTACTGACATTTTACCCTGAGCGACACTCGGGAATACCGCCAGGGAGGTTAAATATGTAAATCTTTACCTTGATCTCGGAAGCAGGCAGGCGCCATGATGGCTGTGGGCATCTGAAGCCCGCAAGGCTTTTTTTCCTGGCGTTGGTGCTGCTGATTACCCAAGCATGCACCACTAGATCTCGCACCTGTGCAATACTGACACTACTTGTATAGAATCAGGGGCGGACTGACCATTCGAGCACTCGGGCACTGCCCGAGGGCCTGGGGTCAGTAGGGGGGCCCATGAGATGCCCCTGGTACCTTTCATTGGCTTTTTCATAGGCTTTTTTGGGTGTGGGCGAGGACACAGGGGCCCCATGATCCCTTATTGCCAGGGAGCCCCATGAGTTGTCAGTCTGCCCCTGTATAGAATAGGTTGCCATAACAGTGGCGGAGACGGTGGAAGTACCTGCCCCCTCATGGCAACCTGTCCATCAAATCACGCCAGGGGGAAGGCAAGTGAAGTCTGGAAATGGAGCAAGCCCTGCAACAATAATTAGAACTGCACAGATCTTACACTTCCTTCCCATGCTGGACTCCGGTAAAATGGCGCCAAACGCCGCCCATTCTATATTCAGTCACTAGGAACCCAAAGGACTCCTGGGATACAGGAAAAGACATCCCAGGAGATGTTGCGAATTGCCTCAACACGTCATCGCCTAGGTGGCCGGGACCGGAAGTGCAGTCCTGAAATACAGTTTTAAGGTATTTACATTAAAAAAAAAAAAAATGTATCCAAATCGTGTTGGACAACACACCAACCATGTAATCAGAGGAACTTTAAAAAATGGGTGGAACTCCGCTTTAAGGCTCCAAACACACCACACTAGTATTTTTTTTAAGAAAAGCTGGATAAAAAATGCTGGTACCAGGGGCGGATTGACAACTCATGGAGCCCCCGGGCAATAGGGGATCATGGGGCTCCTGTGTCCTTGCCCAAACTCAAAAAATCCTATGAAAAATGTACCAGGGGCATCTCATGGGGCCCCCTACTGACCCCGGGCCCTCGGGCAGTGCCCGAGTTCCCAAATGGTCAGTCCGCCCCTGGCTGGTACTAGCATTTTTAAGTAGCATTTTAGTAGCGTTTAGGAGCGCTAGCATTTTGTTAGTGTTTTTACAGTACATGTAGAAAAAAAAAGAAAAGCCTAGAAAAAAGCTTTTAGTAGCGTTTTATGTGCGTTTAGGAGCGTTTTGAAGAGTTAAGCTTTTTTTGTTGCTGGAAAAAGGCTCCAAAAAACTACAAAAACTATTTATTTTCTGCTCCTTGAAACTGAAGCTCAAAAAACACGAATAGCCTAAAGTAGTGCGTGGAAACAGAGGATAACACTACTTGGCTTCTAGGAGCAGAAAAAAATGCTAATAGATTCTAGGAGCTTAAAAAAACGCTAGTATGCATTGAGCCTAAATATACATTTTGCGTGCCAAGTAATGTGTAAGTATAACACTTTATGGTATCTATTTCCTCTTACAGAGATTGAAGCTGTGTTTGCAAATGTCCTAAATTGATGAGCCCCTGCTGCACTCTCATGCTACAAAGTTACAATGTTGAAACCTGATCATTGGGGAAGAGGAGACAATCTAAACCTAGGAAAAGTCACTTGGATGTAATACAAAGTTTGTTTATTTAAACGTTTGGGGTTTTCTGAAAAAAATATATTTCTGCTGTATATTGTGACATGTTAGTAATTAATTCATAAAGAGTTATAAAGTTTCTAACAGCACCAGAAGCGGACTGACAACTCATGGGGCCCCTGTGTCCTTGCCCAAAGTCAAAAAAGCCTATGAAAAAGGTACCAGGGGCATCTCATGGGGCCCCCTACTGACCCCGGCCCTCAGGCAGTGTCCAAGTTTCCAAATGGTCAGTCCGCCCCTGAACATCACCAATTTAAAGCCTAACTGAACCTTTGGTTTAACTCTTAACTCTTTTTGTACATTGTACAAACATACACACATACACATCTGGTGGCTACAACCACTAGGATTGTGTGTACATCTGACAAGCAGACTCCTGCCGGTCAGATGGAAGCATTCAGGTGGTTTCACCGCCACCTGATTGCTTCCACACACCACGATAACCGTACCCTAATCCCCACTATCAGGGGCGGACTGACAACTCATGGGGCCCCCGGGCAATAGGGGATCATGGGGCCCCTGTGTCCTTGCCCAAACTCAAAAAAGCCTATGAAAAAGGTACCAGGGGCATCTCATGGGGCCCCCTACTGACCCTGGGCCCTCGGGCACTGCCCGAGTTTCCAAATGGTCAGTCCGCCCCTGCCCACTATGTATCCCGGGTTCCACTTGCCCATCTTCAGGCCCAGGACTGGCATAGCTGCCTGGTAGGGAGCAGGGGGCATACTGGACACACATCTGCTCCCCTCCCCTTTTTGTTGCTGACCTGGCAGCAATGTGTAAAACGTCACTTCCGGATCCCCATGTCAGTGTCCCCGGTCATTATGGCCGGGAAAGAATCTAGTGAAGTGTGATCTGTATTGCATTACATTCAATGGATCACAGGGAGGAATTCGGGGTTTTCTGGACCCTGGATGTCTCATTAACGAGAACTTGTCACCAAAAAATGATCACATAGGGGACTTTTTGTCTCCTATGTGATGTAAAAAAAAAGTTACACTCAAGCACATAAAATCCTCCCCACCCCCACATATACGGACATATGAACTTAAACACACGTGTCGAGGGCACCTACGCATGAAAACGTTGATTGTGATACACATGTTACATATTGCAGCACATGCTGGAGAAAGAGCATAATATTTCTAATTATTATCATTTATTTATTACAGGTACTTATATAGCGCCGTCAATTTACGCAGCACTTTACATATATTGTACATTCACATCAGTCCCTAACCCTCAAGGAGTGTACAATCTAAGGTCCTTAACTCACATGCATACATACATGTACTAGGGCCAATTTAAACAAAAGCCAATTTACCTACCTGCATGTCTTTTAGAGTGTGGGAGGAAACCAGAGTACCCAGAGGAAACCCATGTAAGCATAGGGAGAACATGCAAACTCCAGGCAGGTGGTTCTGTGGTTGGGATTTGAATCAATGACCCCAGCGCTGCCAGGTGGAAGTGCTAACCATTTAGCCACTGTAACGCCAAACTTAAGACCTATAGGGGGCTTTTAAAGCATCACCTATGGAAAATATAGGATATCTATCTATCTGTTGGGTATCTATTTATTTGGTGCAACCTCATCCTTATCATTTAAAAAATTGGGTCATTTATTTCATTTCTGTGCCCTATAATTAACTTGAGTGTATTTTTGATTGAAATGTTTCATTTCCTAGACCTTTGTGGTAATATTGTGTAACTAAAAATTGCGACTACCACTATTTTCTTCTCTAGGGTGTCTGCATTCAGAAAATATTTAATGTTTTGGGGGTCTATGCAATCTCCAGGCTTAAAATAATTTTTTTTGAAATGTGTGCGAATAAATGCGAAAATGACTCTGCGAGCAAAAAGCTAAAGCTGAAGTTCACGTATAGCAATTTTTCATAGCTACATTGGTCCAGCTTGGACCAATGTAAGTATGTATCAGGGGTGGACTGACAATTTGGAAATGCGGGCACTGCCCGAGGGCCCGGGGTCAGTAGGGGGCCCCATGAGATGCCCCTGGTACCTTTTTCATAGGCTTTTTTGAGTTTGGGCAAGGACACAGGGGCCCCATGATCCCTATTGCCCAGGGGCCCCATGAGTTGTCAGTCCGCCCCTGGTATGTATATGCCATACCTTTAAGATCCCCATGGATACTGTAAAAAAACTTTAGTTGGCAACGCTACTACTGTAATTACCACTAGCTCCTGGTTCTTGTGACTAGTAGCTGCCCTGCTGTTTACTGAACTCAGGAAGTCATGTGCTTGACAAGGGGTGCCATTCATAGAACACTTTGCATTTCCTCAATGAATGCAATGTACTTTCTGATTGGACAAGGTGGAGATTGTGACATTACCACCCTCTCTCTCATGCAATCAGAGAATTATTTTCATTTATTGAGAAAATGCAAAAGTTCCTTGTGATCACAATGCAGCAAGGAAGGACTTCCAGCTTCCACAGGGATCCCAGAGGTCTGGCGCATAATTATATATTCATATTGGACCAAGAAACAGAGAGAGAGAGTGGGAGGGAGTGAGAGAGAGAGAGAAAACATTCAAGATCGCCTAGAAACCAAATGATACTGGCAGCTGTAAAATTAGATTTTTGTATGGACTGCAAAATCATTTTCTTGGAGAACACTGAGGGAAATTTTACACCTTGCATGTTATACAACCGCGTACAGGAATGTTGTATACTAGAAAACAATAAAATGATAGACCAAACCAGGATAATTCCTCCTACTACCAGCATGTTTTTGTAACAAACTAGTACCAAGAGCATGATCTTAAACTCAGGAGAATGGGATCTGTATCTCTCACAGGACTCCAAGAAAAGGGTTTTAAGGTGACTACAAAAATTCATTGAGAAACACGAGACATTTAAAATCCTTCAGAATGTCCAAATGCTAACAGGTCCAAGAACAGCACTTTGGAACTTCCTTCAGCTAAAAGAGCCACCTGAAGGCTCCTATGCCCAAAGTTTACATCATATAAGGCTACAACATCCATCTGGTAAAACTTAGAGAACGTGTGAACAGAAGACCAGGTGGTAGTCTTGCAAATCTGAGAAATGGTTACCTGATGTTAAAAAGCTCAAAAAGCATTTGCAGTAACTTTAGTAACTTGCTTACTCTAAGGTCCCTGAGGAGGATATGCACCATAATTTGAAGTTGGAAAAATGGAGGCCTAACCTTACATTGTGAAATGGGTTCTGTTAGATCAGTAAAAGCATGGAACTTCCTCCTCCAAGAAGTGGTACTAGCTGAAAATGTCAACAACGTCAAAAACATGTTTAGATGCCTATCTCTGAGAGCATAATATACAGAGTTACGGGAATTGTTAGATAATAAAAATCACACACAAGTTGAACTGGATGGACCTGTTTTTCTTTTTAACCATGTAACTATGATCTAGTAGAGTGTGCCTTGACAGGAAAGGGTGGAACCCAATCTTTAAAGTCATAAGCTTGGATGGTGGTCTGCTTCAGCCACCTAGAGCTGGTGGAATGAGAAGCTTGTGAACCCTCTCAAGGAAACAGTATTTATAAATGAAATAGTGACAGAGAGACTTTCACAGCCACATCCAGACAATGGAGGGAAATTTCTATTTAGTGAACTGGAGTAAACCAGTTTTAAAGAAGTGGGGAAACACCACATTGTGAGAGAGAGAAGAGACTGTAAAGTCTCCAATGGGTTTAAAAGTCAGTTTAAAAGTGCAAAGAGAACCAGATTCAGATCCTACAGAGCCAAAGAGCAATAAACGGGATGAGCTACAAGAGAGACCCCCTGTACAAAAGTCTTAATGAAAGACTGAGAGGCAAACAGTCTCTGAAACAGAATAGGCAAAACAGAAACCCGACCTTTGATAGTTTGATGGTCCAGACCTGACTCCAGAAAGGAGAGGATTTGTCCCATAGAAAATCTCATGAGGTGGAAGCCCCTAGGCTCACACTAAATTTAGTACACCTTCCGCATATGATGATGGAAAGTCTACTTTAACAGCGAAGCTTGTAATCATGAAGTAGAAATCAAATCAATCCTTAGGACAGATTAGGCTGACAATCTAGCAGGTTGGCATACTACATCCGCCTATGCTAGTCTGGAGCAAAGAGTATCACCAAAATGCCCTACGTCTAAAACCTGCAAAACATGTGAGAAAGACATTTCTGGGGAATAAAGGCATAAATCATATTTCACTGAGTCACCAGGGCAACAGCTATTTCCACTAGAGTATCCCTGCACAAAGACAAAATTTATCAGATTTTAGTTGAATCTGGGGGCCAGGAGGTCTACATCACCCTACCTATGACACAGGTTTTAGAACACACCCAGACAAAGGGACAACTCCTGCAGGTCCAGCTTACCAATTGTCTACTCCTGGAAGTTTTGCCCAGTACATGATCTACTTCTCTTGCTACAGTGAGACCTCTGGTTTCTCCATGGGCTGCGTAATTCAAATGTGAAACCAGAGTCTGCAGTTTTTCTATGTAAAAGGAACACAATGGCCTGAGCCTTTGTCCAAAACTAGACTCTGATGTTTCAAATAATTAGTCAGTTCCAGTGGCGATTTGTAAAGGTTCAGGATCTATCCACCCTACTGTAAAGTCTGGACAGTTAAAAACCATATTATCCAACAAAAGTCCACATGGACTAATCTTGCAAAAGGATGTAATCTAATTATCCCACAATGGTTACACCACAAGAGCACAGCAGGGATAAAACTGGGGCCAAAAATTTGACGAATACCCAATATGCAAATTTGAGGCTGAAGGGCAGAGCCATGAACTTGTAGCACAGAGGCCATGCAGCACAGCAGACAAATTGGTTGTGTGCTAGAAAGATAGCGATATGAAGATATGCATCCTTAATCTTTACAAAAAAACTAAAAAATCTACCTGAAAAAGGGAGGCAGTAACAGATTTTGTGGATTCCATGTGGAATTGTTAAACTTTAAATATGACATTCAAAGATTGAAATTCAAGATGGACCAGATGCCTATGGGAACAGTCAAGAGGTTAGAGTAAAACCCCTAAAACTGTTCTGCACAAGAACCTGGAAAGTTACATTACACTCCAGAAATCCAGAAGACCAGGGAGAGCTGAATGGGGATCTGATAATCTGGGTACACGAAAGTTGGAGGTGAGACACTGAGGAGAAGGCAGAGAGCAAAACTCTATTTTATAGCTCTGGGATATCACCTCCTGCACCCAAGAATCTGAGATGCAAGCTGCCTGAGAGTTCACAAAAGTTAACAGAATTTCATCCACTCTGGAAGGCTTGCCTAATAATTTGGCATACTATGAATGCCAGAACTTGTAGGACAGGATGTTCGACTTAGGGGAAGGGGAGGGGGTCTCGATTTGGAGGTTGAAGAAGTAAAAAAATTAAAGGGATGTTTCTTAACAGTCAAAGAGGGAGAATATTCATTATGGTTTTCTTCCTCTGAGGAGGATTAGTGCCCTTGTAGTCCCTCTAAGAACATGTGGATCAAATGCTTCTTGCACAAAGGTTTCTCAGTCCAGCACTTTAGCCAAAGTTCCCTACAAATATGTACTGAAATGAGGCACATATGAGAAATGAGATGAGTGGCTTCCAGCAAACTATCACAACCAAGATTTAACGAAGTCAGCTGCATCCCCCATTGGTTTGATAAGCATCTTGGTAAGATGGAACAAAGTCTAGATCTACTGTGGAGCAGGCCACTTCTGTGCAAAATCCTCTTCACACCAATAATAGGCTTTTGAGGGAGCACATAACTTAGGAGGGTGCTTCGAATCTCCTCAAAGAAATAGTTGGAAAAGTGGGTGCAAATGATAAGTCCTGGCAGCCTTAGGTGCCTGTCGCTGGAGACAGCACTGGTAGAAGCATCAGGTGGATAACACTGTTGGGACTTGTGCATGTTGGTAGGATGAAGTGCCTTTCCTTCTAAATGGCATCCCAAATGTGTCTTGCAGTACACCCAATAGCACACTACAGTGTATAGTGGTGCACTGTGTTACCAAAAATGGTTAATCTCTAATTTTCAGTGCAGTCCAGTGCATTACCAGCCCATTCAAATGAGTAAGTTGCTTTAAAGTAACACAGGTTTGTTAACTCAATAGACCAGACTGCAACAGTGTGAATGGGTCGTAACCTAACCTTTCCCTGCTCTACTTGGATCAAAAAGTTTATTTTCTTAACTAACAAAAGGATACCAATGTCTCTATGGTATCAATTTACTAAAATTGTAGAAACTGTTCACTTAGCAAAGTGATTGTTTTCACTTCAACCATCCAAACGTGTAATGTGGTTGTGGACAGGGCTTATCACACCCAATCGGGGACACTGGGAACAGCGTTTGCTAATGCCACCGATGCAGGTGGAAAACGTGGCCATGAGAAGTCTGCATTAAAGCTGTACTCCAGACTTAGAAGCAAGCATAACTCTTGGTACAATTAACTCTTTGAGCGCAATTCACTTCACAGCAACTTCACAATTGTTTACCTGTATGTAACTTTCTCCGCAACACTTCTGAGGGAATGCTGCAGAGCCTGTATCGCACTCCTCCAGCCCAGCTTCCATGTTACCTCACTTTCAATGACACACTCAAGACTTCTTGTTGTATTAAACACAAATTCTCTACATATCTCTGAATTTCTGCACTTACAAGGATTCTCACTCTTCTTCTTCCTTGTGACATACAGGCTACATCCATAGGAGCTCAGTGCCTTGATGTTGGACACGTGTATGGGGCACCGATCGCTAGGGAGGGGGTTAAGCTTAGAAACCCCCTCATTAGCAGAGCACAGTGCCACCATCATCCCTGCCAACTCACACTATTCTCATGCCAACTGGCAGTTATAGCACCCAATACTCCTCTGGTTACTCATGGCAATGGCAACCAGTCTTTCACTTCTTAGCATCACCACTTGTTAACCGTTGATAGCATTCACTGGCTGAACTCCTCTTCGTCCCCAGTTACAAGCCCTGTTCTTTTATATGCCTTACATTCCCTCCTTTTGTTAAAGAACTTCAGACTATGCACTTTTGGAACTTTCAGAATATTTATTTAAAACTTCTTGCAGATTCAGAATTCTCACAGATTCCTCCATACACAGCTCTAGTGAATCCTAGATTAAGCTGCCCAATTTATACCTAAGATAAAGTGTCCCTTTCAGCAAAGTGTAGAAAGTAAATGCATAAACCTCCCAGTAATGCTATTACAGTACTAGGTTGACGCTATAGGGGGCTCTAATGATTTGTAGTGTGACTTAAGGAGACTAACAACCAACAAGCTTACATTAAACTCAGAATGAGCAAGTGAGCCACATGTGGTTTTTGTTCTCCTCTTGATACAGGTCGGTCACACTTGGTTTATGCTATTTTTGTTCAATTTTGTGTTCTTACATACACTTTCTCTGTTTAGTATCCTATATATTAGTAGTGGAAGCTCTCTAACAAAAATCAATGCGCTTTTCCATGTGGCCTGCACTGCCACTATAAAGAAAGTAATTATCTGTATAATGTGATCCATTTCTGTTTGACACATTAACCACTTGCCCTCCAGAGGATTTACCCCTCTTCCTGACCAGGCCATTTTTTGCGTTTCGGCACTGCGTTACATTAACTGACAATTGCGCGGTCATTCAACACCGAACCCAGATGAAATTTACGTCCTTTTTTTCCCACGAATTGAGCTTTCTTTTGGTGGTATTTGATCACCTGTGAGTTTTTTTTATTTTTTGCGCTATAAGCAAAAAAAGACTGACAATTTTGAGAAAGAAACAATATTTTGGATTTGCTATTAAACAGTAAAAAAATTTTAAAAATCTAATTTCTTCATAAATTTAGGCCAAAATGTATTCTGCTCCATGTCTTTGCTAAAAAAAACCCCAATACATGTAAATGAATTGGTTTACAAGAAAGTTATAGCATCTACAAATGGTGGTATATATATTGGATTTTTATTTCGACTTGTAATGGCGGCGATCTGTGACTTTTAGCGGTACTGTGGCGGACATTCTGACACTGAGGTGGAACTAACTTGGTATCACTGACATCCCCAGTGACACCTATACAGTGATCAGTGCTAAAAAACAGCACTGACACTGTACCAATGATACTGGGCTGGAAGGGGATAATGTGAGGGGCGATCAGAGGGTTAACTGTGTGTAGGGAGTGTTTTACTAGGGGGTGGGGAGGTGTGCTTCACTGTAAGTGCACAGCCATCCCGAGCAGTGTGCCCGAGCTGACAGAGAGGAAGACTGTTTGTAAACAAAACAGTCTTCCTTCCCGACGGTGATTGTCGGTAATCACTGAGCACCGGTGGGTATTCATCGGCTGGGACCCGATGATTGACATCCGTGGCGCAGGCAGGGTGCGCGCACAGGTCTCATGCACCCCCTACCCAGAAATGCAATTGTTTGTATTTATACGTTATTTTGCGCACCCGTGATGCTATGTAGCAGTATATCTGCTATATGGCTGTGGGTAAGCAGTTAAACTTGGAATGAGCAAGTGAGCAACATGGGCTTTCTGTTCTCCTCTTGATACAGATACTGAAGGCTGCATCTTTGTCATACCTCACACTCCGAACCATCGATAATCCTGTGACAAAAGCATATAACCATCTTCCGGTACCCTGACTGGGTACTCCAAAAGAGAGGCAACATGCTCAGAACAGTACTACATGTTGCAGCATTTCCTCATGTCTATTGTGTAAGGCTAGGAGCCCAGATATACTTCCAGAGCTATGAACATCTGAGAGTTGGCAGTCCTAAAGCGGTAGCAAAGTCCAAAAAAACAAAAAAATACGGCCCCAAGCAGTTTAAGTCATAATGTGCTAGTACTAGGTCATTATGACAGACTTGCCTTAACCTCCATAATGTCATGGATGTTGGTGCTTTCATCTACATCCAGTCTTCCTTCTGGGTTTGCAGGCTCTGGCTGTTTGAATGTTCAAGCACGGTCGAGGCACAGCATTCTCAATGGATGGCATACTCCTAGATCGCATTGCACATGTGCCCGTGATGCCAATAGCCTCTACAAATGTGAATATCTCCTAAACAGTGCAAGTTTAGGAGACATTCACTGTATTTACAGGTAAGTCCTATTATAGACTTACCTGTAGGTACAAGTCATAAAGCGAACTTTACTACAGCTTTAACCCCTTCATACCCCCTGGGCAGTCTGATACACCAAAACTCATTAACTTATATTTTATTAGAAACAAAGTGCAAATCAACAACATAAGGTAGTATGTTATTCGAACATTCAGTTTATAAAGCAATCACTTTCTACTCCTTAAGTAAATCAACCCCCATTTGCTGACTTTCTGCTCTGTGTATCAGCATGCACCTATAATATTCCACACCTACATTTTTATGATCCCAACCCATCCATACCAGACCTTCCCTATTTAATTACATCGTCCACGTCACCATAAGTGAAATTCCAGCCTTTCAGCTGTTTTTTGTTTTCCTGGCCAACAGAAAAACACAGGGTCATGCAAAAAAGTCAATGTTGCCATTTTACATTTTTAAGTTGTGAACAACATAATTTCTGACGGGTTCACATTTTTACAAAGCTGATTGGTGCAGGTATACCATAGCATACAGTGTAAGCTTGCCTTGCAGTCTTACATTTGAATCCCACTAGCTACATTAGCTGCCTGGAGTTTACAAGTTTTCTTTGGTGTTAAAACATCCTCCAACCAACATAAAAATTACACAGGGGCTAACTGTCCTCCACCTGCATTCGTCTAAATTATGTATGGCATGTTGACATTAAATTATCCCATGACGTTCTAAGAGGCGAAAGAGGAACACCTGTCAGCACAAACTATGTAGGCAAAGGTCACACCTCTGCTGCATCTTCCATTACATACACCATTGAGACACTTAAAATGGTTGCTTTTATACCACTACTTTACATTTATACTGGCTTTTCAAGCCAAAAAATGCAATTTTTTTAGAGGTTGGATGGAAGGTTTTGTGTACTTTTGGTCATTTTAAATTGATTGTTATTTTTTGTATTAAATGTAGGTTTACAAACATGTTACACTTACCTGCTCTGTGGTTTTGCACAGAGCAGCCCCAATCTGCCTCTTTTTCACGTCTCCCGCTGGTGCCCCTGACTCCTCCCCCTGCCGAGTGCCCAAATAGCAACCCACTTGATATGGGGCACTGATTTGTGCTCGTTCCAGAGCCTTGTTCTGCATGTCCATAGGCACACAGAGAATGGCTCAGCTCCGCCTCAACCTCTCTTCACTGGCTGTGATTGACAGCAGCAGCAGGAGCCAATGGTTCTGCAAAGAGGAGAGAGGGCTGAGCGAACCACTGCTCTCATGCACAATGCTGGATCGGGATTGTGCTCAGGTAAACATGGGGGGGGGGTGCTGGGGAAAGAGCAGACCACAGAGGGGGTTTTTACCTTAACGTATAAAAGCATTAATGTAGGTCTGTAGATCACACAAAAAAGGACAATTCCTTCAAATGAGTAACTTAACCACGGTGCTACTTAAATTTTAAATTATAGTGGTTGATTTGTAAATGCAAATAGGCTACTACTTCATAAATTTAGGCCACAATGCACTCTGCTACATGTCTTTGGTAAAATAAAATCCCTAAAGGTGACTGGTTTGTGTAAAAGTTATAGGGTCTACAAATAGGGGATATATACTGGAATTTGTATTTATTGTTTTTTTTTTTATCACTAGTAATGGCAGTGATCAGCGACTTACAGTGGGACTGTGATAGTACTGAATGCAATTTGTCACTAACTGGTGCTGGCTGGGAGGTACACTAACTAAATACCTGACACTGGCATCACCAGTGACACTAATACAGTGATCAATGATAACACTTTACACTGTCCTCTGTCCACTCTACTAATGCCACTGGCTGGAAAGGGGTTAACGTCTAGGGGCGATCAAAGGGTTAACTGTGTGCCTAACAATGTATACTGTGTGCTTATTTTTACTAAATATCTGTTTATTTCTTCTCCCTGAGAAACAGAGAGAAGGAGCAAACAGATCATTATCTCAGTAAACCCTGTGTGTTTGTCAGCACAGGGTTCTGGGCTGTGATTGGACACAGCCAATCAGCAGGACCCAGCCATAAATCATAGTCAGGACTTGCTGACAGAGTCCTGTTTGTGTACAAAATTTTCACCCTACCTTCCTTTAGTTGCCCATTTCATTCCCCCACTTCTTCCTTCACATGCCCATTTCATTCCATTCCAGCAAAGTGACAGCCCAATCCAGCATAAACATCCCCATATATTTAGCAAATAGACATCCCAATCCAGTAAAGAGACAGCCCCATATAGTAAAGAGATGGCTGAATCCAGAAAAGAGACATCCCAATCCAGCAAAGAGACAACTCCATCTAGCAAAGAGACAGCCCAATCCAGGAAAGAGGCATCCCTATATAGCGAAGAGACAGCCCCATATAGCAAAGAGCCATCTCCATCCAGCAAATAGACATCCCTATCCTGCAAAGAGACAGCCCAATTCAGCAAAGAGACATCCCCATTAAGCAAAAAGATGGCCCCCATATAGCAAAGAGACATCCCCATCCTGCAAAAAGACAGCCCAATCCAGCAAATGGGCAGCTCCATCCATCAAAGAGACAGTCCAATCCAGTAAAGAGATGACCTCATATAGCAAAGAGACATCCCCATCCAAGAAAGAAACATCCCCATCCAGCGAAAAGACATCCCAAACCAGCAAAGAGACAGCCCTATTCAGCAAAGAGACATCCCAATCCAGCAAAGAGACATCAACACAGAGCTCTGTACAGAGGTAATAATCTCTCTGTTTTTTAATCCTGTGCAGCACAAATAGGGAGATATGTTAGTAAAATCAGTACACATTATGTATAGCTAGGCACACATTTAACACATTTATCACCCTTGATCATGCCCGATCTGGCCATAGGGCACACCATGAATATGCCCGATGGCCTGTTGATGACCGTCAGCACAGCAGGAGGTAGTGACCACTGTCTGGACAGAGCTAACACAGACTGTGGCCACTGCTCACCTCCCGCTGTGCGGCTATGCCCAAAGCGGGGCTGACAGAAGGAGCGGCAGTCACTGCTCCAGTGACAGGCAGGAAATGCTGCCGAGGACACAGACACCTCCCTGGCTGCCTGCTACACACAGCCACACTGAAAGGACAATGGATGCCTCTCTCAATCACCTGCTGGCACACTGTGACAACTCCTCGGCGGATTGGGCTGTCTCTTTGCTGGGTGAGCTGTCTCTTTGCTGGATGGGCTGTCTCTTTACTGGGTGAGTTGTCTCTTTGCTGGATGGGCTGTCTCTTTGCTAGTTGAGCTGTCTCTTTGCTGGATGGGCTGTCTCTTTGCTGGGTGAGCTGTCTCTTTGCTGGATGGGCTGTCTCTTTGCTGGGTGAGCTGTCTCTTTGCTGGGTGAGCTGTCTCTTTGCTGGATGGGCTGCCTCTTTGCTGAACGGGCTATATCTTTGCTGAATGGGCTATATCTTTGCTGAACAGGCTGTCTCTTTGCTGGTTGAGCTTTCTCTGCAGCTGCATCCAAGAATTACATCACCAAGTGCATAGAAGGTCTTTAACCCATCAGCAGGACCAGTAAATGCTCCTTTGTGCAAGGAGGAACAGGATGAGCACTGCCAGAGCCCTACAAAATGACCTCCAGCAGGCCACTGGTGTGAATGTTGCTGACCCAACAATCAGAAACAGACTTCATGAGGGTAGACTGAGGGCCCGACATCCTCTAGTGGGCCCTGTGCTCACTGCCTGGCACCATAGAGCTTGATTCGCATTTGCCATTGAATACCAGAATTGGCAGGACCACCACTGGCACCCTGTGCTTTTCACAGATGAGAGCAGGTTCACCCTGAGCACATGTGACAGTCGTGAAAGGGTCTGGAGAAGCCATGGAGAAGCCATGTAACATCATTCAGCATGGCCGTTTTGGTGGTGGGTCAGTGATGGTCTGGGGAGGAATATCCATGGATGTACACATAGACCTCTACAGGCTAGACAATGACACCCTGACTGCCGTTAGGTATCGAGATGTAATCCTTGGACCCATTTTGAGACCCTACACTGGTCCAGTAGGTTCTGGGTTCCTCCTGGTGCACAGCAATGCTCAACCTCATGTGGCAAGAGTATGCAGGCAGTTCCTGGAGGATGAAGAAATTGATACCATTGAATGGCCCCCACACTTGCCTGACCTAAATCCAACAGAACACCTCTGGGATATTATGTTTCAGTCCATCCGACACCAGGTTGCACCTCAGACTGTCCAGGAGCTCAGTGATGTACTGGTCCAGATCTGGGAGGAAATCCCCCAGGACACCATCCATCATCTCATTAGAAGCATGCCCCGACGTTGTCAGGCATGCATACAAGCACGTGGGGGCCATACAAGCTACTGACTACTATTTTGAGTTGCTGCAATGAGATTTCAGCAAAATGGACTCACCTGCTGCATCATTTTTTCACTTTGATTTTCAGGGTGTCTTGGAATTCAGTCCTCTGTAAGTTGATACATTTTCATTTCCATCAACGGATGGGGCATTCTTACATTGCTAACACATTACCCCCTCCATAACAGTATAGATATCTAGCATAATATTTTTCCCCATTGAGATCTGATGTATTTTCGTAGCGTTCCTTTAATTTTTTTGAGCAGTGTACAGTATATGAGACCTTGTAACACTAACGAGTCACATGACACCTGGTATGGAAAATGGCTAAATGGGCCCAATTTGGACATTTTCACTTAGGGGTGGACTCACTTGTTACCAGTGGTTTAGACATTAATGGCTGTGTGTTGCGTTATTTTGAGGGGACAGCAAATTTACATGTTATACAAGCTGTACACTGACTACGTCACATTGTAGCAAAGTGTCATTTCTTCAGTGTTGTCACATGAAAAGATATAATATAATATTTACAAAAATATGAGGGGTGTACTCACTTCTGTGAGATACTGTATATAAGAGGATTCCTTCTGGGGTCTGTTACATCATGCTGAGAAGGCAGTGAAAGTATCCTACCTGCGGGATGAGTGTCGAGCACAAGCACACAAACACGTATTGATCTGTGGAAAGTTAAATCAATACTTCTGGTAAGAGGTTGTTCAATTATTTGGTGGAGGAAACACAGTTGCACACCATCTTTCAAGGTTTAATTAAATTACTGGAAGTACAGTTAATGCTGGACTGAGCACTTTTTCACTTTTTATATAGCAAATTGCATTTATAAATTATAAAGTTATGTTTGGTAGTTTTTCTTATTAAGAAGGCATCACAAGAGTACATTGATTTGGTATACAAGGAGAGATGCGCACCAAGCAGGGGCGGACTGACCATTTGGAAACTCGGGCACTGCCCGAGGGCCCGGGGTCAGTAGGGGGCCCCATGAGATGCCCCTGGTACCTTTTTGTTTATATTTTACCAGTTAAAGTAGCACAGTGCCATATAGAAAAAAATGGCCTGGTCATGGAGGGGGTAAAATCTTCCGGAGCTGAAGTGGTAAGGAAGAAATGTTAGAAAAACTGGAGTTGGGCTTTAGAGCATGTTTTTCTATTTTTCCATTTGTTTTGTCAGCATTTCACCTTTTGTCCACTTTATTATGTCGACACAATGTTCATATTTAAGTTTTTTAAACCAGAGAAAGACATGATATAAATAAAAAAGCAGGTGTTTGCTGTTCCTTACTGGAAATGTGTGGTGCGGTCTAGAACACATCTCCTGCCTGCAGACATACAACATTTTCAGGGCAATTCCATTTAAAAGTTTGTACTTCCTCATGCCTTTGATGTACTGTACTCCAACACAAGTTCTGAGAACAGGAGTTTTACACATATGCCGGGATTTCACTTCTTCTGTTTTTCTTTGTGATATCACCTTGGACAACATGATTAAAACAGGAAGCCTTCCCCTCTTATCTTCCCTATAATAGAATTGCCTCTGATAAGATGATAGCTTTGCAGGTGTAAGAAAAGCAATAAACTGATAAATATATTGAACAGAAGGATAAAGCAGGAGTAAGTTATTTAGGGAAAGGTAACAAGTGCAGCCCATGCATGATGTGACATTTGGTATGTGATGAAATTCACTGATATAAGCAATTATAATGTGTAAAAATAAATCCTGTTCACTTCTCCAGAGTAGTACAATGTATTGTAATTTTTTTTTTAAATGTGATTATTTTTTTTTTACTTCTTCATACTTTGTGGACTCTGTAGTAGAATACATTTTGGCCTAAATGTGTGAAGAATAATTACTTATTTGCAAAATGTAATAACAGAAACAATTTGTTTTTCTAAATTTGTGTTTGTTTATTTAGCAAAAAAAAAACAGTGGTGATTAAATACCACCAAAAGGGGGGTCATGGTCTGGCACATGGCATGATAAGCTGAATTTCTCAGATGCTCCTCTCTCTACTCTGCTTCTACAGCCGCTCCTGGCACACATCACCCATGAAACACACCCAAAATGGGTAAGCACCAGGGCACTACCTCGGGGAAGAGCAGTGGAGGGACATCCATGGGGAAAATTGGCAAATATTTAATCTGATCCTCCTCCTGCAGCAGAGCCTAGACAGCAGAAAAGATGGCGCCCTGCCAGAGCTGGACCTCACATGGTGATTCAGGTAGCCGCTCTCCCTCACCCCTGGGGACAGATTAAATCCCCCACAACTCCAGACGCCCTGGAGCACCAGGAATGGTTGGGATATGGAAACCTACATTAGGGCCCTACCCACCAGGCAGGATTTTGAAGTGTATGTTCAGACACTTGGGCACTCTTATAAGCAAGAAATGTTAGAGCTAAAAAACTGATCTGGGCTCTAGATTAGAGGATTTGGAGCAATCCAATGAGGGCATCTACTCTGCCCTTAATAATCATGAGGCCATTCTTCAGGAACATACTGTACAAATCCAGCAGCTTATGCCTCAGCAAAATGATCTGGAAAACCAAAACAGGTGCAATAATATCAGAATCAGGGGCCTTCCTGAACCTGTTGAGACCAAAGATTTAGCCCTTGCTGCCACTGCTATTTTTAATCAACAGCTCCTAAAACCTAAGGACAGTCCTATTAAAACTGATCTCTGGATCTTAGGAATCCTAACGCTAACATGAAGCCGTCTGCTGCATTCATTTCTTTAAAGTGAAAGAAGGAATTATGCAAGTGGCCCTCACTCAGGTCGCTATCCTGTCCAATGAAACACCTATGATGCTGCTTCAAGACTTGTAACGTCTCATACTGGATTTAGTGCGGTCCTTAAAGCCCCTCATGGAGGCATTTCAAGCCAGGTAAATCAAGTATTTTGGGGGGTTCCCCTTCAACTTAAAAGCCTCCCACGAGGGAAAACCATCCATCTCCTGCACACTGGGGGACCTATTTACATTCTTCTCTACTTTTGAACTCCCACAGATTTCCATACTGGAGTGGCCTCTCAAAGCTGCGACACCTGATCTTCCATTATCCTCTGACTGGCAACAGTCTCCCAAGAAGAAGAGACCTCATACTGCATCTCATACACCCTCTGGCAACTGACATTCCCTGACGAGGATCCTGCACTATTATATATTTTAAGTTTGCTGACTGCATTACACCACTTGCTACCATATGTTGCCCTTATGCTGGCCTCTGGTCGGAGTTCATCTCCTATTCCTGTGGTTTATATCTTTCATTGTTTTCTCCCTACTGGGAGCAGTTACAAAATTCTTTATTGTACCAGGTAGCAGACATACTGTCGCCCAGCATTATTTCTGGATGACTGTCTGTCTCCTTCATCCTTTCTTTTATGTCATTATATGTTT